>NW_011499882.1:382408-389772 GCF_000495115.2 Populus euphratica | reverse complement strand
AAAGAGTGATCCTGATCTTGTGAATCTGCTCCTGAGTCTCCTCCAAACCCGGCTTTTGCGCCTTCATAGCTCCATAAGCTGCTGCCATTTTCTCCTTTCACTTTTCTATTACACCATCAAAATGCACAAAACCATTCAAAACCACACGTCCACTTCATATTCATTTAAAAAAACCAACAACAACTCTTCCATTAACTACCATATCTCTATCTTTTTAAATTTTCTCATACAAACTAACAAGATATTAAACTTCTCAAACATAAATCAAAAACGGGTTACACGCAAACTCAAGTAGTCATTCACCAAACACAAAATCGACAAGCTTTTTTTTTCAAGATGTACCCCAACCTACGCTTTCTAGTTCTTCAGATATTAGTCTCAAAAGTAAAAAAGATTCATTATCTCCCATAAACCAGCAGATTTTGAACATATCATGCATAAATAAATCAAAATGGGTTTTAGCTAGAACCAACCATGCATTGAACATGAAAAACACAAACTAAGAGAGAGAGAGAGAGAGAGAGAGAGAGAGAGAGAGAGAGAGAGAGAGAGAGAGAGAGAGACCAGAAAGCTTGGGAAGTGAAGATGCCAAGGCAGAGACGGCTTTCTTTACTTGGAGAGATGGATGAAGCGGAGGTGAAAATTTAGGGTTGTAATATACACGGAGCTGCTGAGTTAGGGTTTTTGTTGTCTGGTATAACTGTTGGGCCGGGCCGGGATTAGACTAAACTGTTTTTAATAGTATTATTTTTGTAGTCTTTGGGCCTTTTAGCTCTATAAAACATAGTTATATAACTGACGGGTAACCTAAGAGAAAAGGAATTAATCCACTTTATTTTTTTAATAAAAACAAACTTGTTCTATATTTTTTTTAATAGCATAAAATTGATTTTTTTATTTTTTTTATTTACTAGAACATAGAATGAGAGTTTTACTTTGATGTTATAAACAAATCTTAACACCATTATTTTTATTTTCATCTAACAGTATGCTAATTTTTATTTTAAAAATAAAATAATTTTTTAAAGGGTAATTATAGATGGCTGAATGAACTTGATTCGGTCTCATTTACAAGAGATTCGGACAATATCTTGCTAAGATTGGTAGTTGAAGCACTGTAACTTTTGCTGGGATGGAAGGTGAGCACATTATTTTACTGCCACGACAAATTAGAAAGCTGGAGTTCAAGCATTTTCGGAAACCAGGTAACTTGAAGAGATATGACAAATATGTTGGAGATTGCCTTCTTCGTTAGCAAATCCAGGTAACTTGATGGCAAGAACAAAGATCAGCAATAGATTAACATGCTCACCCTGGTATCGACAACAGTGATTTGATGTCATTCCTGCGGCACACTGTTAAAATCAACATATGAACAAATAAAAAAAAAACTAGAAGAATCAAGGTCCTTGTTCTTCCATCTGTTCATCCATCCGAAACAGACATACATTCTCGGTGCTTTCAGAAAGAGCGATCTAGCCAAAAATTTCAACAAATTCTTTGAAACAAACACAGCTTAATACAAGGGCATGGAACGTGGAAACACAACCAACGCATCCAGGCTCCAATTTGAAACCATAACACACCGTTGCATAGGCACACACGAGGAAGATGGCCAAAGCATCAATAAACACTACGGTCAACGATTCTTGAGAACATAAGGTGTAAAGATTCTTGAGTACATGACATGGTTTAAAGATTCTTGAGTTGATACGAGACTTTGAGATGTTCCCTTTGCTCTATTTGCGAGTTCATATCGTTTTAGTTAACCAGGCTTGTTTAACTTTTTCCAGCTGAAGCTGAGTGTACACTACTCCATTCATACACCAGATCGTTTATGTAGCTTCTTTCAAATGATGTTTTATAACGTTTTACTATTCGGACCCCATATCCAATTGGTTAAGGTTCTCGAAGTTTTCTGCTTAGGAACATCAATTACAGACATTGTTTTTCACTATAACATCCTGTAAATTGCAGGTTTCAACCAAAAGTGCGACACAAAATCATTATAAGTAGATTTAACGAGGCCTTCTTCCAAAACATATCAAGACGTTGACAGTGGAAAGTGAAATGGAAAGGATTATGTGAAATCCGGCCAAAATGTGACTCGTCAACCAGTTATAAGAATTTCGAACAGTTACCCAGAAAGAAAAGGAGAAAAAGAATCGCATCCAAAACACCCATAATTGAGAACCACAACAAGAATTGCACCTAACATATTAATAATTTATGCAAAACTGAGGAAAGTAGACAAGGACATTACTATATCTATCTACTCTTATCATAAATTGACATGGACAACACAGAATAGGTAAAAGAAGATTAATGAAACCAAAAATAACAATTGCAACAGAATTCTGATTGAAAAAATCCTAAACTAGGACTAAAATCTTGATGGAAAAAAGAAAGAAAAAAAAAAACGAAGAAGAGAAAGGGCAATGCTTCCGGTTTCTCATCACAGTTCTGGAGGTCCATGGCATGCACAAAGACCATTAAATTCCTATATGGGGACAGAATGACCAGTCCCGTTGTGTCACAGCACCGTGTAGCCAAATGAACGATGAATAATTAACAAATGATAAAGCGTGTAAAATCACATGAATTGAATCAAATATAGATTCAAATGATCATACCACAGATCCACCAATTTAGACAGAACTCTTCTTCCCGGATGGTTTATAGTAATCCAGATACCATGCCACAAATTTCTTCAATCCTGATTGCAAGTCAGTAGTGGGCTTATAACCAAGCTCCCTCCTTGCTAAACTAATATTAGCATGAGTAAACAGCACATCCCCATTTGCAGGCATCGGCGACACTACCTTATTAGCCTTAACCTTCAACAACTTCTCCAATATATTAACAAGCTTACTAACTGGCACCGGCGAGGTATTCCCAAGATTATAAACCCGCAATTGCGCCGGGCCTTTCTTAATCCCACCACTTCCAGTACTCTTGGTAGCAGTATCCAATGCACCTAAACAGCCCTTCACTATGTCGTCAATGTAAGTAAAATCCCTCGAAACAGTAAACCCATTAAGCCCTTCAAAAACTGAAATCTGCTTCCCTTTCAATATGTCCCTAGTAAAAAAGAAATAAGCCATATCCGGTCTTCCCCAGGGACCATAAACAGTGAAAAACCGCAGTCCCGTGATTGATAAACCATGAATATGATTATAAGTGTGTGCTATAGCCTCACCAGCCTTCTTAGTAGCAGCATAGAGACTAGAAGGATTATCAGTCCTATCAATCTCTGAAAAGGGTACTTTTTTATTGAGTCCATAAACAGAACTAGATGATGCCCACACAATGGCAGGCTGTGGATTCATTAATTTACAAACTTCAAGTAAACTAACAAAACCACCAATGTTACTATGAACATAAGACCCTGGATTCTTCATTGCATACCTTACACCAGCCTGTGCTGCTAAATGCATTACATGTGTAAATTTCACTAATTTAAAAAGCTTTGTCAATAAAACACCATCATTTATATCACCTTCAACGATAAAAACATCTTTACTTTTCAGCAAATCCTCTCTTGCTCTCTTCAATGATTTTTCATAGTAGCCATTGAAGTTATCAAGGCCAACAACGCCATCTCCTCGCTGCCTAAGTGCAGTGGACACGTGCATTCCAACAAATCCAGCAGCTCCAGTGACCAAAACCCGGAACCCATTTCTTGATTTGGGTCTACCCGAATTGAGAATCTGATACTTCCAATCAGAGTCTTCTAAATACTTCAGTCTGTTACTGGGACTTGAGTGAGGGTAGTGTAAAGAGAAGAAGAGGATTAGGCCAAGGAAAATGCAGGTCCAGGCTATTAATTTAATGAGTGAAAAATGGGTTCTCAACCTGTTAGCATTCAATGGCTTGTCCATTTTGGTGGGTTTTTTTGTTTATTCGTTTCTAAGCGAAGATTTTGAAAGAAAGTTCGAGTCTTCGGTTGGAAAGTGAAGGAAAGTTTCAATCTTCAGTGAGTTTGCTTAAGTTACAAAACGTTGAAGGAAAGTTTGAGTCTTTGATGAATAAGTAAGGGAAAAAATAGTGAATTGGGTACGAAGATGATAATGTAGAGGTGGGTTTTGTAGGTTTTTGGGTTTGGATGTGTTTCTGCAGGAGAAAGAAAGAAGACGGTGATGGAAGAAAGCGGATTGGTGCTATCTCTTTATGGCCAAACTTGGTGCCTTTTTTCTTAATATATATAATAGTGCGTTTTTATTCCTCTTGGTGAGGTAAATCTTTCGTTAGGTGACCGCAGTTGATGGGTTACGAGCTTTTAGATTTTTGGAATTTTATCTTTTGAGAAGGGATAAAATATATGTGCTTTATTATTTGAATACTAATTTTCATTTTAAAAAATCATATAAATCGTCTTATTTTTTTGTTTAAATTCGAAAGAAGTTATTAGCATAAAAACTTTGTGAATTAGGTAATTTTAATATGAGTGTGTCAAATACTTATTGGTTGAGAATAACCTTTTTTTTATTTATTTTACATGCAAAAAACCTTCTCATAATTTTGGTCAAACATATTTTTTAAAACTTATTTTTTAAAATTATAATAAAAATTATTTTTTAAAATCTTAACCGCAAAATCTATAATATCTTTAGAGACGTTGTCAAAACAAATCCCTTGAATAGCGAAAGTAGCTCTCGGCATTTTTTAGCGGATTAGACTTGAAGAAAAACGGATCTTCGGGTACAAGACTGGCTGAAAAAGGGCGTCCATATCTACGAACGAAGAACAATCTGGAGTTAGTTCATCAGATTGTTAGTTAGCCAAAGAACTTTAAGGCTTAACGGCACTCATATCCCTTCCCCCAGAAGATATTAATTTCAAGTCTTCCCTCCACATAACAAATTGTTGATTAGCAGAGGCTGATCCCTCCATGAATGGGCATTCTTGGACTCAAGCAGCTTTGGCTGAGAGTTAGGACAAGTACCGAGGAGATGGGTGCATTGTTTAGTCTAATGAGTACACTTGATGAACCCTAAATTGTAATATTTTAGGAGTATTATTACTGATGCAAATATCATGCTGAAAGAATCCTTGGTAAGACCACCGCCAAGTCCATGTGGAAGTGGAAGTTTGCATAAAATCTGATGACATATCTTTCAAGTGCGAATACCCGTGGAGTGTTTGCTAGCAATAGAATATTTGATTAAGAACTAGAGAGTGTACATGGAAAACAAATAAAAAAACCATTAGAAATCCACAGAATCCAGTCATCCTTGTTGGGACATTAAGGTATAACAACTGATTACTCACATAATCTAAGTCATGCATGTGTGGCACCTTAAAAAATGTTAGAATCATTGCTGTTCAGTCCGTGTGGTTTGGTGAGTATTTCCGCGCTGTACAGTTTTGTATTTTAAAAGTATTTTTTTAAAAAAATAAATTTTATTATTGTTATTTAAATTAATATTCTTTTAATGTTTTTAAATTATTTTAATATACTAATATTAAAAATAATTTTTAAAAAACTAAAAAATTATTATTTCTAGCAATGCCAGCAGCTTGTAACAGGTGAAGGAGTAAATGATCAAGCGTGGACTAGCTTTGGCTGGAAGTGTCAAGTGGAGCAGCACAGGAATTTCGCTGCCAAGACAGGACCACTTGTTGAGTGATTTATGGTACACAAAGCATCCTCTGCTGCAGCTGAGTTTGAGGTGAAAGTCTTGAAGGCACCTACTGAGACCTTGTCTGTATTTGTGGTGCCTTCGATGTTCAATTGAACCTATAAAATTACATTGTTTGGTTATCATGTTAATCTCACTTTTTAGCTCAAGGGATTCCACAATTTATGTATTTCAATCCTGTGTTCAGCAAAAACAAGTGTGACTTCCTCTTACTTAGTACGAACTACAGTTGCATAATGTACACTGTTCCATGAGATTGTCGAATTTTTTACTGTCCAAAATAATCTTGTCATTGCTTTACTTGTCTCATCTCTCTCATTCATCTACCTGCCTTTCTCTCCAATGTGCCTCTCTCTCCACTGTTCTTTCCTTTTAGCCTCTTCACCTCCCAAACTTTTACTTTTTTACCGCATCTCTCTGCAATTGTAATATCTTATTGTCATCTTTTTATCTGTCAACAAATTATTCAAACATCCAGAAAAATTATCCATTTTCAACCTAAATCCTCATCTTAAACTTAATACCACACACCAAATGTGCCTTTGTCTTCTAGTCTTCTTGAGTTTCCATGCTTCTTCATGACCTAGAAATTATTGACAATATACGGTAATTGACGTTATCTTCGAGGTAATTTTTTTTAAAAGGATATTTCATAAACTTCACGCAATTAAAATTTTCAAAATCATTCCCTTCTTCCTTTTTTCTAAATTTATGTGTATTATTTTGTTTTAAAAATCATAAATCTAACATCTTTTATTTACAACTTTTATTCTTGTAAAGCATAAAAATCTCAGTTCTCATTATCTCGATACATTCTAAACTAATGATGATCTTTTTAATATTTTTTTGTTTATATTTAGATGATAATGATAAAAAAATTAAAGAACCTGTAACCTGTTAATATTTATGTTCTTATTGCATGGTCATTATATATGTTTATATTTTCATTTAATAAGTTTCATTATCATCTCGATTTTATTTCTAGTAATATTTTAATTATATTAATAATATAATATAATTAAAATATTACTAGAAATAAAATATAAACACTTGAGGACTTTGTATATGAATTATATTAATGATGACATTGCAACAAGATTGATGAGATAATAATATTTTTTTATTTTTTAAAAATAAAAAATTTCCCTTTATACATATTATTATTTTTACTATTTGTTAACTTTTACTTTTTAAAACATAAAAAATAAATGTGTTTTCTTTTTTGTCATTTTATATGTAATATTTATTTCAACCATAATTTTAATTAAATATTTTATGATATATTTTTGGTCAAACAACAATTCAAACTATAATTTTAACAAAAGCTATATTTTATCTAAACCAACCATCAATAAAAACAATCTTTTCAAAATGATTTTAAAAAAAAAAAACACAATTATAAAAATTACTACAAAACAAACACATTCATACGACATGGATCCCAGCATTATCCCAGGCTTATTGTTTTGGGCCAGGAAAAGGGCTTTTCTTAAGGCTGGGAAGTGTGTCTCCTATTTCAAGTTATGGATAAGTTTCCACAAGAATCGAAGTCAAATGGTGCCCACATGTGAATGAAATCGGAGGTTCCCTTAGCCATGCATGAAAATGATAGCCTTGGCATTATGGAATGGCTTGAATGCACCACTTAGATCCATTCTGCTACAGTATTTTCGAATATGAAATTATATATGTTTATCCTTGAGGATTTAAGTAGAGGGAAAG
>NW_011499882.1:342305-382362 GCF_000495115.2 Populus euphratica | reverse complement strand
GGAAAGAGGAAAGCGAAATAGAATAATATGCAGTATAATTGAATTTGATCATACTTTATATTATTTTATTTTAAACATAAAAGTTATAATAAACTATTAATTAAATTTAAATTTAAATTTACTTGTAAAATGAATTTAATTTGACATATAATGATAAAATTAAAATTTTATACATCCTATCAATGATGATAAAGTTTTTCATTTAACAGGGTAAGATCTTTTCTATAGGTTGCATTGCCTTAAGGCGTGCAATAACTTTATTTATTTATTTATTTGAGACAAGCAAGAGGAAACTATTACTCCCTGTGAATAGTTAGGAAGGGATGACAGTTAATCGTTTTTGCTGACATCACCTGCAAAGCACAGTCGATCTTTATTGCCTTTGGTAGCATGCTGCCGAAATCAGTGAAGCAGAAATAGTGTTTTGGTTTAGGCGTTCGGAACTTTCTGACCTCGATCATGTTTGTTCTCGAGTCAATTTCTAAGGCGTCGTGGCCTCCGAGCCCACCATCTTCAATTCGGGCAGCAAAGAGGAACATGTGAGAGGCCTTTTGGGCTCGAGGCGGTTCTCTTATAATATTCCCTGCCATATTTTCATAACTTTTTTTTTAAATGGGTAAAGAGTTTATTGTTTTTTAAAATGTTTTTTATTTAAGTAATATTTTTATTTTTATAACTTATTCTTCATTTTAGAATATTAAAATAACCTAAAAAATAAAAAAATAATTTAAAGATTTCAAACTTTTTATAAAAACACTTTCCAAATTATTCTGAAAAATTATTCTTCCTATTAGAATATTAAAATAATCTAAAAAAATTAAAGATTTCAACTTTTTATAAAAAAAAATTTCAATATGGACCAAAAATAATAATTGGGGCAAAAACTATTAGCAAATTAATTTTATAAATCACTCTTTTTATGATATATGAGATTTTGTAGATATATATTAAGTGTTATCAAATAACCAGAGTTTGATTGTTTGATCATCAAGGTTTAGATACAATATCAGATAATCATCTCAATTCAATAACTTAAGTTGTTAAATAAGGTTTTAGAATATAATTTATATTATTTTCTAACAAACCCTCTCAAGTAAAAGTCCTTTAGGTTTAAAACTTGTACAATCTCATATTATATTGTACTTAAATTTTTTATCAAATAAATGAGGATAATGAGATTCAAACTCGTGTCCATTTACTCATCAATGCTATGATATAATTTTAAAAATTCATTTCAACCCAATAATTTAAATTTTTAGATAAGATTTCAATATATAATTTATATTATTTTTTAACAAGTGTGAAATACATAATATTTTCTACCATATGTTTACTAACCTATTTATACCCCTATTTTAATAAGAAAACAAATATATATTATCACATCAATATTATGAATTATATTAGTTATTCATACACTGTCGATATGAAGAAGTTATACAATGAGTGTGATTTATTCAAATAAATGTCAATTTATTCATTTTTTAAGATATTGGAGTAAATGTTGGCTAGGATAAGAGCATGAAAAATAGATAGAAAATAATGAAAACGGTGATTATGAACTATTTATTAAATTTAGGTGAAGATAATGTTTATAAAGTGAGGATGCTATTCTAACCTTTTTTTATAATATATAAAAAAATAAAGACAAATAAAATGAAACAGATATCGTAATTTGAATACAATTGCAAGATTTTATTTCATTTTATTCACCAAACCTCGCTCTAAAAATAAGTGATAAAACCACTTTGTTACTAGAAATACTAATAAATTCTAATTAAGATTCATAATTAGTGACCAATAATTTCTTTTATTTATTTTTTTCAAAAACACCTCGTTTATGTCTCCTCTTGTTATAGCAAGCTGGTTTGAGAGTTTCAAGCACTTAAGTATCATTTATCTCTTCAATTACTTTTTTTTTTTTGAACTATCAAAGAATGTAGCGAATCTTAAACTATAAAATAAGAAACTATTTTTCGTTTTACAATTGTTGTTATTAAAACTTAAACATTACTTCTTGAAATAATAATAATAATATACAACCTTGTCAAATTAGGTACGCACATGATTAGATTTAATTAGGATGCGCTAATAAGTGAGTTTTGATTTTTGCATTATAACCTGTTTTTTAAATTATTTTTTAGATAAAAAGCATTAACTTAATTATATATTTTTATATGTTTTTGGATAAATAATTTTAAAATGATAATATATAATTTTATATGTATAAAATTATATATATTATCATGTTAAAATTATCCATCCAAATATATATATATATATATATATATATATTAAAAAAACACTATGCACCATATTTTTAGAAATTTCATTGTATTCTTTTGATTAATTATACTCAACGAAATATTTACTTGTATAGTGTATTTAGAAATAATTTTCACTTAAAAATACTTTAAAATAATATAAATATACACTTTTTACTTTGTAAAGTATAATTTCATTATATAAAAAAGATCCAAAAAAAAGTAATTTTAAATAATTCAACACCCGTCTAGAACACAATGCCAAGAGGGGTAGTAGTCTTGAATTCACATGCTTGGTAAATGGTAACAATGTAAGAGCTAGTTGTTCATCCTTGTCCTCGCATACACGAAACAGTAAAATTTTGCAAAAATGGTGTGAAAACTGCATGGGATGGCAGGCCCTTCAAGGCCAGTAACTGAATAATGAAGTCACAAGTAGCCGGATAGCGTTAACCCAACTATATTTGTCCCGTTTTTCCCCTTATGTGGATAGATAAGCACTTCCACTTTTGCAGGTGCTGTGGCCATCTTCTGCCAAGCAATCTCTTTCCAAGCGACCTCATTGTCATGTAACTGATGAACAGTTGTGTACAGAGGAGACGAGCTTGACATTTAGGAAGAAAGCTCTGCTACCCTCCAAAGTCCATCAAGGCCGAGATTTCTTACCGAAACACACGCTGACCCACCTTGAGCATGAAAGTCCAACCATGTAAGCCTTGACCCATTAATTCTTACTTTGTCGGTCGTCTATCTGTGTTATTTTCAAACAGAATCATTGATCATTTGCTATAATTTGGTCGTTGTGCAACCATAACTAGAGAGGAGAAGCTCAGTACTGTAGCTTCACTCATCAAATTTCTTACCACATCTTGGCTCAAGAATTATATTTCTCGTTTCTGTTCCTTTTTTTTTTTTTATCTTACCCCAGTATTTGCCACCAGTTGTTAAGGTTGAATCCTTAATTTTCAAAGAAAATCAATGATGTTTTTTCATATGAAAGACAATTTGAAAAACAAAAATTACCGCGGTCTTAAATGAGCACTTGAACTAGAAACAAGTGAATTCGAAACAACCTAACCCGACTGGATTCTCTGCCCTGTATAGCAATTCATGGATGGGACTCGAGCCACGGTTATGTTGCGAGTCTTTCAGGATTCTTGACGTCTAATGAACAATGCATGGCTCGCTACATTTTTTCATTTCTCTATAAGAAAACAGGGACACATCTCGCAAAATGCCATGAATTAAATAGAAATTGAAGTAAAGAGAACGATTTCATATCAGTGGATGATGGCCGATGGCCGAGGTTGAAATAGCGAGAAAATGTTTCGAACATGATAAGACAACTTGATGGAAACGACACCAAGTCCAGCCAAGTGCTCATGTACCGTAAATTCAGACAAGACCACAATTTAGAAAGAGCGAAGAAAGAACGCCGTAAAAGGACCACTCATTAAAATGAACTAGAAAATATCAGAAGTTCTCTGGTATTCTATCCTAGTAAAATAATACAGTGAAAAAAATAGTTAGAGAAGTAATATACTTTAGAGAGTTGTAAATGACACTTATAATTCTAACTACATTATTTTTTAAAATAATTTTTGCATGATATTATTATTATTTATTATTATTATGCTAGAATTAAAAAAAAAAAACTCCAATATTAATGATGTGGTATAAAAAAAGACAATATATATGAATATTTCAATCTCCTAAGAAACATTTTCAATGACCTATTCAATCAACAAAGACGATGTACGGGTGTATTTTTTTTTATCCCTTGAATCACTCAAGCAAAAACAGAAACATTGACTGGACTTTTGTTTTGTTTTATAGAATCATGATTTGTTGGTGATCTTTCGGTTCTTTTTCACTCACAAGATTACAGTCTCTTCTGTCAATTCTTGTCAAGTTGCATCATTATTTGAGGTTAAATTGTACTGTTCCAATTATTAGCCTTTTTCAATAAAGAAACCATGCTGATGTCCAATTATCAAGAAAAAAGAAAACTGCTGAAGCATTACTATTATTTTCCTCATAATCAATCCTGGGACTTGAGCTCATTATAAGTTCAGCAAGACCTTGTAATTCAGTCGGGTTGGGTCGGTTTAAATTAGGTTGTCTCGAGTTAATATTATTGTTTCGAGCTTGGATTGTATTTGAATTTAGCTTAACATGCACCTAACCCTTTCCTAAATTTATCGAGTTTAACTGAGTTAGAAGCTAATCATGGTGTAACACAATTCTAAAACTACAGTAATTGATATATAAAAGAAAGTAGAAAGACGTAGAAACAAGCAATCAGAGCAATGTATACTAGGGTGGTTATTTATATATTAGGGTTCTTGTCAGCTGATTTACGAAGGGAAAAGCTTAAAAACATAAAAGAGCAGGAGGCTTTTTTGTAAAGTTAAAGTTTCATATAATGCGGGAATCTCCGGTTACCCAACTCAATGTGTTTTTTTTTTAATTTATTGGACCATGGCGCCGAGTATTTAATGTTGTGGCCAATCGAGCATGCTTCTGGTCCCATTTTCTCTCGAGTATTTTTGCAAAGCTGATGCTAGAGCTGCGCATAAATTACATGGGCATCTGACAGCATGTGCGCTTCCATGACTGCCACATTTTAAATTGTCTTTATTCAAAATTTGTACACCACTCAATGTTTTTTTTTTTTATTATTATTATTATTATTTATTTTGAAACATTGGGGTATTCTCTGATTAATTCCATGTATAATAGCAATGATACGCGGTTACACGGTGAATTTCCAATCCAGAAACATTAAAATATATTTTTGAATAAAAAACACATTTTACATTATAAGCGCAACCGCATTCTCAACTTCTTCTTCTTTTTTTTTTTTATTGCGAGCACAAATAAATGAGCCCTTGGTGAGTATTTGTTCTGGAATTATAATCGATTTTTTTAATATTTAACATTATTTTTTATTTGTATAAATATTAAATTAATTATTTTTAGTTTTTTAAATAATCTTAATATATCTATATCTAAAATAAAATAAAATAAAATAAATATTTTAATATATTTTTAATTAAAAATACATTTTAAAAAAACCTTACATCGGCAATATCAAAAACACATTTAACCTCTCTGTAATTTACTCCGTTTAGTTTTTATTTGTCATTGTAATAATAATTATTTTTTAAAATATTTTTTTATTTTTTAAAATTTATTTTTGTTATAAAACACACAAAAATAATCTTAAAATTAAAAAAATAATTAAAAAATTAAAATTAAAACATTAAGATATAAAAAATTAATATATTTTTTTTGTTACTCCTATGTTTGGCCGCATTTCCAAACGGTGGCTAATCTCTCAGCAATCGAATCCAATCTGAAGGGTACCCTCCTGATCGGGACGTGGCCCAAAGGCACTGACGGAAGGAAGCAAGATATGGCTGGTAGGTGTACGGATGACCTTAACTGCAAGTTTAAAATTGTGGTTATAATTAATTTTTAAAATATTTTTTATTTTTAAAATACATCAAAATAATTTAAAAACATTATAAATATATTAATTTAAAAATATGTAAAATATTTTTAAATATTTTTAAAACACAAGTACAGATACCAAATCATACCTTCAGTTCTCCATTGCTCAAGCAGTCAAGCTCATGTGCACTGTACGTAAATATCTTACAACAAGTCCTTCTCATATCCATCTTTTGAGGATGGAACTGACAGCCTCGAGGGATACCCTCCGATAGATTCTCCCACCTACGACGTAGGCCTTTCTTTCTCAATCTCACTGCCTTGTGTTTTGGAGTACAATTCTCTCGGTGGTGTTTTAAATGCTCCACATTGAGTTCTTCCATTGTGGCTCTTGTGCTTATGCAAGACTACAGAGTTCTCATTTATGCCACTTTACAAATTCGGTGGAAAAGATCGGATGCGCATGGCCATCACTGTGTGATTGCATTTCTTTCATGAGCTAGCTGCTGTCGTCGTGCCATTGCACTAGTGGGCCCTTTGTAGATATCCTTTGGTAGGGGAGGAGGAGGACACCTGCGTCATTCATGATGCATCTCGGCCAAAAGGTTGAGAAAAGTGACTGGTGAATATTTCATCTCAATCTCCTTTTAACCTGAATTTCGCCGTGAACAGGGAGGAAACTGTGTTTCAAATGGATGCTCCAATATTTCCTGCGAGTTACAGCAATATTTAGATTGATGCTGATTTACATACTACTTCGCCAAGATTTAACTATGATTCCCTTTATGGGTGGTTCACAGTTTTGTTAAAAAGGAAAAGGAAAGAGGAGACAGGGGCATCTAAAAAAAATATGAGCATGAGCTCCATGAAATAACACACCGCATCAAGTTATACTCCCACAAATATTATACACAGGAATCCTCCTGAATTCACATGTCCCATTTCTAAAATAATTCTTAGTTTATAATGTTTAATTTGGATTTATTGTTCTGTGTTGGTCTGAAATGCGATACAGGAAGGCTATTAGTTATTTAAAAAAATAATTATAACCAAATCTTTCATTATGATTAACAACGAAACAACTATTATAGAGGGATTAATTGGTTTATTTTTCTTATATATCAAAATTCTATATTTGGTCAAATATGGCTTACGAAATCATGCCAACACGATAATCAATGAGAATGCTCATAATAATATAGTAAAACATAATCAAACGCGTAAAGTGATGATGACACTTACGAGTTTTATATGTTCAACTATTTGGGTTGAAGATTCTCGCTCGTGTCTTGATCTTTTGAGGACTTTTACCCACGCTTACTTAATTGTGATTCATGATTTTTTTTTTTTTTAGAAGATTTGATTATTAGTGGATATTGCATGTAGGATACAAAGTTATTGATGTTATTCGGAACTATAATTATTTTTTATTTTAAAAAAATATTTCTTATGTTAGCATATTAAAATAATTCAAAATCATAATAAAAAAATTTAAAAAAAAAATTCAAAAATAATTTTTAAACACGAAAATAAACACATTATAAGCTCGCTTGTTTGCTTTTTATTTATGACTTTCTAATTAAGGGAGTTATTAGATAAACGATGTTTGCTTTTGTTTTAATTATTTTTTAAACCATAATATTATTATAAAGAGTCATCCCTTAGTAATGAAATTGCATTGAATCTAATTTGCTGTTAATATTATAACTATCCATGATTAATGACTAATTGTAAATACATATATGAATCTAATACACCTTGTACAAATAGATTACTTTGATATATTAGACAGTAACAGAAGAAAATTGACTCACAAGATACACAAAAAGAATAAATCATACTGATCATTGTTATTAGTGCTGACACAGTCTTGGAACATGTAACAAGACTTAGGAGAGAAAGAAATTCCATTAAAAAAAAAACACTTTATATAATATATAGAATTTTATTTTAAAAAAAAATCTCATTTGATTTGATTGCAAAAATATTCAAACCTGAAGAAATTCTAGGAGATTATTTGAGTATCAAATAAGGGCATGGAAATTTACCAAACGGGCTGTCAAATACTAGGATGGAACACACAAGATCTAACAAGAACAGTCAATTAGAGAAATCTAAAAATCCCAATGCTCGAGTAATAAAAATAAAATTTTATGCATTCAAATACAACGATTTTTGTATTCCATGTTGATTTAGTATATTCAAAAAAATAAATTATATCGAATGATGGCTGCAAAACTCCAACTTGAAGAGTCAAGGATAAATTCCCTTCTATAGCTATCCACAGTTCATTGTTCAATGGAAATAGAAATGACAGTGAACCACTTGTATACGGGGATGAAAAGGGGGTGTTCTCGGATGAAGTTGTTTTATATTTATATTCTATGCATTGCTGATTAAATAAAAAATCCAGATATTTATATATTATTTCTTGAATTTCAGGTATTTATCTCAATATTTATGGCCTGATTACTATTTATTGTTTAATAAAACATAAAATATTAATTTTATGGGTTATAAGTTATGAGTCCTCTATAATAATATTTATAATTTACCCATTAATAATCACCTTAAAAAAAACCTATTTACTTGGATTAGTTTTCGTGTAAGCCACAATTGAATTTGAATTAAATTATCATCCGTGTACTCCTCAACCCTGCAATGAAATCTATGGCATAGTAAATTCTTATTAATTGTTAAGGAGGTATTTGAGATTGTAATATATAATATTTTTTAAAAAAATTTAAAGATATATTAAAAAATAAATTTTATTTTAGTTTTGTATCAGTATATTAAAACTATAAAAAGATATTAATTGAATATTTTCAAAGTAAAAACAATTTTAAAAACATCTAAAATATGGATTGGCGCAATCAAAATATTGAATAAATACAAGTAGGCCCCATGACCATCCACGATTTCCAATAGAAAATATCGCAACATTCACGCGCCTAGCCGAAAGCCATCAAAGCCTGAACTCATAGTACTCCTCGACAAGTGTCGCCTCACTTCCCCGCATAGACCCCAAAGTTTCCGCTGCAATGTCCCACCCAAATGTACTCGTGATTGATGTCAGTGACATGCACGCGTAATGCAAGTTCTTGTCATTCTTTTGTTTCTGTCTTTATTTTCGGTCCTGTAGCCATTAGCCAATAATATTTTTTTAACATCAAACCTTAATTTTCTTCTCCAGTCCAGTAAAAAATCGATATTCACACCGAAACTAATAATTTTGTGATTTTTCATATCACTTTCATATTAAATAGAGATTACAATTGTTCATCGTTATAAATGGAAATGGATATACAAATCATAATAAAAAGAATTATAAATATATAATTACTATATATAGGTATAAATAAAAAAAAAGAACCATGACAAAGAAAAGCACGGAACATTATAAAAAAATACCTCTCATAATCTAATCTAAAATTTGAAATTCAAGATAAGAATATAAAACAATATTGTTGGGATTCACCAACTCATTTAATTTCTTGGCTTGAGCTGGTTGTGATAAAAATAACCCGAATAAATTTAATCTCACCGACTCGATAACATTATTCAGATTTCGAAACAAAATTATTGAGCCGATTGACATAGATCAAGTTGATCCCCGATTCATGTTTAGAATCATGTTCATAACTATGGCTCGAAGGGGGGTTCTGGGCGCCATTTCAAACCTCCTTCATCACGGTTTGTTTCATAGTTTTTTTGGTTGAATGTTTATTTATTCATAGCTTCTCGTCTTCAAGATTGAAAGTCTTGACCCCACAAAAACCATGTCCCTTTCAATCTCGGCTGTACAGTAGATGGTGGTAGATACACTATCTTTCTTGATATTTCTTCGTTATCATTTCGAGCAGCGCAATTTACTCCGTGATTAGCAGTACCATCCACTATTCCTACATTCCTCTCGAAAGTGTAGCTCATTTCCTCCACTGCTTGTCCTTGAATTACATGGCACAAGCAAGTCCTGCAATTGTTTCACCATCTTCAATCTGGTGCTCTTTTCGCCCTCCTTGTCTTCATGGACAGTTCAAGTTTTTGATACAAACAAATAATTAATGTTTTTCTTTAAAGTACAAGATATTAAAATAATAAATAACTTGGTATAAGGATAAAATTATCAATAAATTAATAATGTAAATTATAAATAATAATAATGATGGTAGTGGTGGTAGCGATGGTAGTGATTGTTTAAAAAGGATCTTAAAATGTAAAATTAATGTGAAGATTAAACAATGATAAAAAAAATTATCGATATTAAATGATCCACTAATGGTATTTCAAACAAGTATATTATAGAATTCCTTTTTATTACTAGATTGAAAACCACACACAAAGAAGGTTCTAATCAAATTATAAATTGTTAACTTGATTATATTAGTTATCTTTCTCAACTGATGCTAATAGTTGTAAATGTTATTGGGTATTTATGATTATAATTTATATTAATAACAAATCAAATTTCTTTCATGGAACATGTGTCGGTTGTACCTTACGGTTAAATTATGAAAGTGTCAAGTATTTGTTATACTAAGGATTATACAACATAAATCTAAATTAATCATTTAACAAGTAAAGTATTAAAAGTGAACAGGATAACAAATACAAAACATATTAGTATCAAACTTTAAAGTCCATGTTATGTTTATACTATACTTATTTTTATACTATTAGTGTAACATTTTTCATATTTACATAATAAACTTAATTAAACATAATGAAAGATAAAAACATAAATATACAAGAAAATAGCATAAATAAACTAAGTGAAGTAAATGACATGAAAAGCATAAATAAGAAATTAATGAAAGTAAAACTTAACCATTAAAAAGAAAGATAAAAAACATGATCTTGATTTGAAAATCGAGATACCTAAATGCATGGCAAATGATTCATTTTACAGGCTAAAATTTAAAATTATTGTTTTGATGACTAGTTATTAAGTGGGTGAGCATATTTTAACTTGATAACAATCTTTATCTTTTTATTTGAATGAAACGTAATTGCTAACGTTAGAAATTGAATAGATAGTCTTCATAAAAGTTATAAAAAATTATCCTAACTTTACAACCAAAAAAGAATCGGTGTATTTGAACTTTTAGAACTCAAGATATAGGCTGAACACTGAATAATGTTTGAGTTGCAAGATAGATTCAGACTTCTCTTTTAATGTTAAGATTTGAACTTTCAAATGGCAAAATCGAGTATTGTACTTTTCATGGATGTTTCAAGTCCATGTCTTGGATTTGTAACTATGTAAACCAAAATAAAATTCAAGATTTACAGCCCTGAATATAACCTAACAACTTAACACTATTCTAATTTGAATTGAACCAACATATCTTTTTTAAACTTAACTCTCTTCTTGTCTTTTCAATTTTAGTAGTTAAACTCATTAATCAATCATTTTATTTAAGCAATGAGTCTGCATTTAAAATAAATATTTATCATAGATTAAAAATATATTGTAGTATTATACATGATATTTATAAAAGTATTGATACTTTAAACGCAAAATGATGATATAAAATTTTAATAAAAATATACCTTTAAATACTAGTCAGTTTCCAAACTACTAATCAAGAATTAGCAGTAAGTAATGATTCTTATATTATATCAAACTTCCTTTTATTTTAATTGGAGTTTTTTAGATTGTTGAATTAAAGAAATTGAAAGCTATATAATTTTTTTTTAATTAAAATACTTTAAATTAGCAAAGCATGCTTCAAGTTAGCATGTTATATAAATTATTTTGAATTTACATATAATGTATTTTAAATGATAAAAAACTATTATAAAAATAGTTTGATGACAACATAAAACAAAAAGAGCTCTAGGCCTCTGGCTATAAAATACTCTGATCAAGAACCAATAAAAGAATACATTGTTGAAAATTTGGAGGAATTTTAGCGCCTAGGAGTTTTCATAAGAGAGATTAAGGAAGTGTGAACGAGAAGAGAATGATTGGAAGGCAGAGAGAGAGTGTTCAACGTGTTAGACAAAAAAGATGTTTACACGTGAAATAACCAAAGTTACGTGATTGAATTCGTCTTAGTTTTTACTTTTTAAATTATTTTTCAATAAAAAAATTAAATTGATATATTTTAAATTTTTTCTAATTATTTTGATTTACTGATTGAAAAAAATATATTTTCATCTTAAAGAGAAACTTACTCTCATTTTTTTTTTAATTTTTAATTTTTATTTCTTTTAATTTGAATAAATTGCCATTCTCTTTTTAGTTGTCCAGACAGTTAGATAAATAATAATACATCCTTATTTACTCGTCTTCATTCTTTCATCTTACTCAATTCATCTTTCTTAATAAACAGTATAGTTCCACATTTACAGCAAGATTATTAAAATAATTTTACTAAAGTTCATTACACAGAGGGTTATTAAAATTAACTCGATTAAGTTTTGAGTATAGTTTTAAAATTTAATCTAATTTAAAATTTAAATTTAAAATTTTAATCAAATTATTAAATTTTAACCTGATTAATTTTTTTAAAATATTAAAATAATATCGTTTTAATAAAAAAAGTTAAAGGATTTACTAAATCTTGAAAAATCAACCGGATAATCACACCTAATTTTTTTTTTTCAAACCAATAAAATTCTAGTCTCAAATTAGTTAGATCCTCAATTAATCCACCAAATCAGATTGAGTTTGTAAACTATGTTCTCCCGTATCAAATCAAGTCTCAAATTGATTTACTGGACTAAACCAAGTTTATAGATATAATTGCACGTGTCAAGAACCCAACTCGTCATCGTTGAGAACTAAAACCAAAATTTGGATGATCTCTCTGTCTAGGCACGAGTTATAGACCTTCAGCGTATGGAGATTAGGAAGGAAGAAGGCGAAAACCAGAATTCAAATTAAAAAACAGTGAATGTGCAAGAATGCCCTCGTTTTAAGGATTGTTCGGAAACCAGAAGACAGGTTCAGGGTCCCATCCTTGTCACCCTTCTTTCTGCACTAAAGGACATAAAGGTTATTACCGTAAATAAATAATTTCAGCGAGCCTTTTGGTCGGTCTGGCCATAGGGACCAGTTTCAAAGATTCTCTGTTTTATGGAGCCTCGCAAATAATTCCTAGCCGCTTGTTATGTGTTGTTTTTTTCATATTCAAATTAGGACATCTTTCTAGCTGGCTAAAAGAATTTCCAAAGGGTGTTTGTTTTTTTGGTCACCGTGTTTTCGAGACAAAATATTTTTTTATTTATTTTAAATTAATTATTTTAAATTTTTTTAATATGATAATATTAAAAATAAATTTTAAAAATAAAAAATATTTTTTATTTAAAAACAAACCATTAGTAGAATATCGATTCCCATCAAAGAATGGGGTTTCTTGAGATTTGCATTTTGATGATTAAAAAAAAAATACATAGTATTATGTAACGCATATTTGCCATGAATGAAATATTGAAAATTGAATTAAGAAATTGAAATGAAAACTAAGGAAGCGAAAGTAAATGTAAATTTTAATTCCAGTGATGTGTTTGAGACGATAACACAAAAATAAAAATATAATTTAAATATCTTATTTTTAACATGAAAATAAATAATAATTTCATTGTAATTATAATAATAATCTGATCAAGAAAAATGATTGTAGAGATAATATTAATAAAAAAAGTTATTTTGATTAAAAAATTAAAAATTATATTTTCAAATTTAATTGTTAAAACATTATTATAGTCACCCACTAACGAACTAGTCCTTCTTGATAATAGATAGTCTTCACTGTCCACCAGGGCCCATAGAAACCCCTATCAAATCCCCAAAATACCCGTCCCCAAAACTTTCCCGCGCAATTAGAAACAAACGGTGTTTGATGAGATAAATATCAGAGAAGCTGATGATAACCATCATATCATCTCTGACCTGTAGGTCCCACTCCCTCCCTCTTCCCTTTTAAAACCCACCTGTCTTCCATTACCCACAAATCAATGCCACCCTTCGAATTTGTTTCGAAAATTCACAATCTTATAACACAAGCCCTTCCTCCCTAACCTTTTATGACATTTGAGAGACTGCAGTTAGAGTTGCCTTTTCAAATTATTTTTTTTTATTTTAAAATAATTTATTTTTTTTATTTTTAACATCAAAATAATATAATAATATTATTATCATAAAGATTTAAAAGAAAAAAAATTTAAGATTTTAAAAAAGCGCTTGTTTGTAAGGGAATGCCAAACATTGTCTTAGCTCCCTCTATATAACCAGAAAAACCGCCTCCTCTCCCAATTTGCCTCACTCCTATCACCATGCCTTCGTAACATAGCCTCCCCTTCACCCCTCCTTCCCTACTCAATGGCACCAAGCACATCTCATGCTTCAGTGCTCCTCATTGCCACCATACTTGTCCTGCTCCTTGCTGCCACGCCCATCACCTGCTGGCGTCCATGGCCTCACCTAAAACCCAACAGCTCAGACCTTCTCTATGATTCCTCCAAAAAATATGAAGGGTCATCAGAATTTGTTCACCTGCGTTATCACATGGGTCCAGTCCTGACCGGGAACATAACAGTCCACACCATCTGGTACGGTAGATGGGAAAAATCCCAGAAAAAGATTATTCGAGAGTTTATCAACTCAATCTCAACCGTCAATGCACGGCCACCGTCAGTTTCTGGGTGGTGGAGAACTGTGCAACTCTACACAGACCAAACTGGAGCCAACATCTCACATACTGTCCAATTAGGACAGGAGAAAAACGACAGGTTTTATTCTCACGGGAAGTCTTTAACGAGGTTGTCTATACAGTCGGTGATCAAGAGTGCCGTCACGGCCAAATCTAAGCCGCTGCCTACCAATCCGAGGAACGGTTTGTATCTGCTGTTGACTTCCGATGATGTGTACGTTCAGGATTTTTGTGGGCAGGTTTGTGGGTTTCATTATTTTACATTTCCGTCGATCGTAGGGTACACGTTGCCTTATGCTTGGGTAGGTAACAGTGAAAAGCTGTGTCCTGGTGTGTGCGCCTATCCGTTTTCCGTGCCTAAGTATATACCTGGGTTGAAGGCACTAAAGCCACCGAACGGGGACGTGGGTGTGGATGGGATGATAAGTGTGATTGCTCATGAGATTGCGGAGCTGGCAACCAATCCATTGGTGAATGCTTGGTATGCAGGGCAGGACCCAAGCTTTCCCGTGGAAATAGCTGATTTGTGTGAGGGTATTTATGGAACTGGAGGTGGTGGGTCCTATACAGGACAAATGTTGTTGGATCATGGTGGTGCCACGTATAACATGAATGGGATCAGACGGAAGTTCTTGGTTCAGTGGGTTTGGAACCATCTCGTTAGTTACTGTACTGGCCCTAATGCCCTTGATCAGTAGTGGTATTTTCCTATTTTGACCTTGTTTAATTTCTGTAATTTGGGGTCTTATCGCTTTTTTTGGTTGGGTTTTGGATTTTGGGGTTATTAATGCATGAAGGTAGTTAAGGTTGTTCACTCTGTAATAATCTCTATTATACTATTTTTGTACACCTCTTTGCTGTCCTCTCCCATCCTTAAACTATTGTCTTTTCCCATCATTAAAATAATTTTGTAGTCTTGTTAAAGATATTTTATGATTAGATATTTATTTAGATGGCTCTAAGTCTTTATTTGTCACGTTTTTTATATATTTATAATATTTAGAGAAAATGTAGTTTTTTATTAAGTGGGATTATTTAATATTTATAATATAAGATACAATTTGAATATCATGAAATTCTTGTTTAATATTGAGAGAATTTTCTTATAATAATTCAAACGCATATAATCTGACTGAAATATATCTCGTTGTTAAAGGAATACGTAATTAGAAGCTAATCCTTTTTATAAACCTATACTTGCATTTCTTGGCGTATGGACTTAGATGGATCGGGCATCGCCGCTCATCTAAATCTCAAAACTATATTTTAGGTCTAAAAATAAAATAAGTATTAGTGATTATATGATTATTAATAATATTTTTATAAAAAAGGATATAGTAGTTGAAGCATAACCAATCGAATTTCTTATTAATGTAAATGACAATTTCAAATTGATGTTGACCTCAGGCTCGTCTTAAAGTCTCCATGAATGCCTTTCTTATATAATTATTTATTATATAATTTTATTTTAAAAAAACAATCACACTTTAATTTGCCAGCAAGTTGATTTACGAAGTTTTTAGGTACACTTTTATCGCTTTCAAAACAACCTGTGCAGTGTGCGCTTAAGGTGTTTTTCTGAAGCCAATAAGGCTCTCAAGGACCCCACTGTTTTTATCTTCTTCAAGACATGATCAAGAAACCTTTGTTGGGATTTGAGCTATAAGGCTGTGATATGATGTATGGTACTATATTTTCCTTCTTTTCCACGACAATTTTAGATGCTTTTTTCCTTCTCTTTTCCTGAGATATCATCATGTACTGAAAGCATGCAATTAGCCATCAATGTATATCATGGAAATACCGGCTGTAGGGATGTTTTTGTAATAAATTTGAGATGATTCTGATATATTAATATTACAAATAAATTTAAAAAAATAAAAAAAAGTTGTTTTAAAGTTTTTTTAGATAAAAAATATTAAAAAGTAATTTTTATTATATCCCAACCATGCATTAAGTACATGTTTGGGAAGAATGATTTGAATTTTTTTTTTTTATGTTTAATATCAATAAATTAAAATCATTAAAAAAAATAAATTATATATTTTTTCAAGACTAATATATTTTCAAAAAAATCTAATAACAAAATTTACTACACTGTCAAACAAGGTATAAGCGTGACAAAAGATGTCCGGTGGAATCAATTTTTTTATTTTTTATACTGAACACTTTTGATACCATGTTGGGTGTAGAAGAACCTCTTATCATATTACCCAAATGGTGACTTTAGAAAATGAATTTTCTTTTAAAAAACATTAAATTAACAGTTTTAAACTATGAAAATTGCTTAAAAATATTTTAAAAATTATCAATTTGATATTTTATATATATAAAAACAATTAAACAATAATATCAAACGGTGTTTTCCAACTTATAAACGATAAACCTATTTTTTCTTTGTTTTTTGTTGTCAAAAGGATGATAAACCTAAATGGAAGCCAAATTCATTGCATGAGATGAAGGATCGGTGCTTAGGGTTGGTTAGCCTATCTGGGCCATTTGCACTCTACGTGCATCCATAGAATCCACCAACAAATGGGTGTCTGTGTCACGGACGGCTAAGAGAGGTCAAGTCTCAACAGGCAACAATTCTCTAAATCTAAATAATTAACCCTTTATTTTATTTTATTTTTTTCATTTAAAACTAAACAGAGCACCACCACATTAAGTGGAGCCTAAAAATTGATGCTTAAGCTTTCAACAAGGTTTCTTATCTTCTCATGATTAAAAAAAAAGCGATTTTTTGTTTAAAATAAGGATAAATATGTAAAATAAACTTTATTATTTTTAAAATAAAAAATACATGAGACATGTCATCTTAATCTCTAATCAAACGCTATGTGTAAAATCTTAGAAATTGATTTTTATAACTGCTTGAAAATATATTAATTTTTACTTCAGGGTACATTTTAAAATTATGTTTCACTTTTTAAGAAATTAATATGATATTTTTTTAGTTTTTTTTTATAATTTTTGATATGATAATATTAAAATTATTTATTTTAAAAAATATATTAATATATTTTCAAATAAAAAATACATTTTAAAAACAATCACAGTACATTACCAAACTTTAATCATGTGAAAAACCTCACAAAAGAATTATTTAATTAACTACTCCATAGTCTATACCAAGGGGGTAGGGGGACTGTCATTCCTATGTTCAATTCACCATTTTTTTAATAGCTAGACAAAGCAGCAACAAGATTCAATTTCGGGAACCAGCTGGATTTGGTTTGAAGTGCCATCAATTTGCAGGAAAAAAAACAAATTTTTTTCTTTCAAATGAAACAAGTTACTTTGACTTCGGTGGGGATTTGTAGCTTCTGAGAGTAGGTAAGGTTCGATAATAAAGTCATGCTAAAGCACAAAAGAAGAAATAAAAAATTTAGCAAAACACCATCTTTATCCTAATTATCAAAAGAAAATTTTACGTTAATCAGATTCCTTGAAACATAATTAGCTAGTGATGGCAAAACTCATCGATATCTAGTAGTCAGCACTCAGGCAGCGGTGGAAAAGTAGTTGCCGTGCCTGAACCCTTGATCTTTGACCTACAAGCACAAAAGTCATGCCTCCTGTCT
Organism: Populus euphratica; assembly: GCF_000495115.2. Lineage (NCBI taxonomy): Eukaryota > Viridiplantae > Streptophyta > Magnoliopsida > Malpighiales > Salicaceae > Populus > Populus euphratica. The sequence continues at coordinate 364,398 of NW_011499882.1, read as the reverse complement.
CACACAATCTATTTTTTTTTCAAAAAAACACAGGCCTAAGCAAAGCATCCTGAGATCTAATTACGCATTCCTATTAGTTCATCACCATGCTTTAACGAGCGTTGGACTATACTATAAGGATTATATCTATGCCAATGGTGCTCGCGATGGTTTGTTGAGTGCTGGACTGTACAGTAAGGATTAAAAGCCAATTTGTCTACGTGGGAAAGCTTTTTTCAAACCACAAAATATAAAAAATGATGTCTCTTGGCCCGAGACGTAGACGAACGCACAAGCTGGCACTAAACCGGTGTTAGTGGCGCCCGCTCCAATAGAACCCACTAATGTATGTGGGTCATGGACGGTTTAGAAGGGGTAGACGATCGAGACAGAGACACGGCTGACTCTGGGTGGCTGCAGTCCTCCAAAGATTGAGTAATCACATCTTTATCCAGTATGAGTGAGGTTCAATAGTAGTTACCTCTTCCTTGGCAGTTTTTAGCATGTCTACGAATTGTTTTTTAGGCTTGCGCTGTGTTTAATTCATCTGTCAAGTAAGCTGATTCTTTACCTAAACGAGGAGCTATCATCCTGCTGTTGTAACATTGCTTCGACATTAGCTGTATTCTGAACCACGCCAGAAAGAGGGCAATGATGTTTACAGCAGCTAGCTGCTTGTTCTAAATCTTGAGGTTGAGGGCAAGCTTGTAGTTACTATCTCTCCCTTTCCCTCCATCCTGTAATATTGGCTAAAAACAAGCATGTCACAGTCAATATCACTATAAAGGAATAAATGATGATAAAAAAGAAGGAAAAGGAAAAGAGAAAAGGGAAAAGAAAACAAATTCCCTGAAGGCTGTCCATATCATAGTCCAGCTCTTTTGATTTCCATGTAATAAATTCTAAACAACCAATAAAAAGAAGGGAAAAGAAATGAAGAAAAGCCATAAAGAACTTTGGTGCAAATTGATTATAGCATTAAAATGAAAGGCGGTGTAAAGAAAGGGCAGGTAATAATGAGGAGAGTGGGAGGGGAGGGGCCTCTGAGGATCATGTCATCTATTTTTTACACAAATTTGTTGTGGAAGTGACACAAAGAGAGCTAGCAATTAAGGATTGAAAATCTGAAACCAACTAATACGCAGAGAACTAATGATTCGATGGCCCATTAAGGATTCCCCTGAGATCTACTCGAGGGACACCAGATGCATGATCTTCAAGTACCTATTATAGAGCTGTCGAGATTCATGACGTTCTTACAGTATCTACTGCATAAATCTTCAGTGCAAGGAGGCGAACAAAATAGGGCCATCATGTAGCCGAAGCATGTCTACAAACTCTTTAATCATGAGCACACTGCAAGGATATTAGCCCCATCTGGTAGATTGTATATGCAAAATTAAACCATAATCATAACATGGAATTCCCAGTTCATAAATTTCACCTAATTCCCTTTGTTGCCTTCAACCTGAATTGATCTTTCCCTTTTACTGCTATATAGTACTAATTGATCTTTACTGCAATGAAGAAACTATCTCTATTAGCTAGAATTGATCCTCACAACCTTGTTTCCTTGATGATTTATTGAGACTAAGAAGGGAAATATAAACATTCAAGATAGATCATACTTGAGTTTTTTAGAAAAATAAATATCTTTCGTAGTTATTTTTTTCATTCAATTTAAGAATTTTACTTTTTTTATTCAATATTATTAAACTCTTTTAGTTTTTCTATTTTAAAAGAATATTTTTTCTATTTAGTATTATTATGATTTTGTATATTTTTCATAGTTTTTTTTTATTCATTCAATTTTACTCTTTGATTTTTTATTCAATATCAATATTAAACGGGTCATGTGTAAGTCGTTTTCTTAAGACGTGTAATTGTTAAGGTGAAGCCTAAGAAAACCTAGAAACATCAAATAAACTTTATGATAAAAACTTTATTTGGTTTCATTTCATTAAATTGATCGGTTTTAGCGCTATTATTTAAACAATTTTGTATTATAAAGATTATTGATATTTAAAACTTTTCAGCTCAAGAGTACTTCTCTCTACCGCTTAGTATCATTGTTTTTGGAATCAGAGAAACTTTAATTTCCCTATGCCTATGTTTGAAGTTAAACCACATTTTAAATTTCTAGCATTTTCTGATATCTTGTAATGCCGAGACCTCTCAATCGGACCGCCAATGTCGTGGCCGGCTATAAAGAATCAGTATTCCGATGATGTTCTTAACATTCACCCTACTTGTTTCAAGGAAACTATCAATCAGAAGCCGGTCCAAACGCAACCGACAGGTCAAGCCTTGAAAATGGAACTACAAGCATTGATTCATAATGCTGGCAACACTATATACCATAGGGAAATGATAATTAAATTTCACAACTCTAATGCTAGACAATGTGAAAAGCAGCAGAATATGACATGCAGAGAGGCACTCAAAGAACCATCTGCAGGTGGCTATATTAATGCCCTTGGAGAAAGATAACTCTTTCTATCGTTTGATCATGCGTCTTCAGCAATTCATTAAAGATATGTCGAAATACTGCCCAAGGAAACAGCATTCAACGATCACTCATTGTGTGTAGATTGCTCCTAATTTAACATGGAAACAATAGTTTGTGTTCGCAAATTATCAGTTTAGGTCTTCAACATTCTCATTCTGCAGATTCTTCAAAACTCCACATGCAACCGTTCCCGCCACAAACAAGCCAACTACAGGGATGAAAGATGGGTATAGACTCTTCACTACAAATTCATCCCATTCTTCTGGCAGCATGCCTGTTGAAGGAAAATGCCGAGTTATTGTTATTATTATTATTATTATTATTTTCCATAGGAGTTAATTAAGGGTTGATATGCATAAATAATACGAGTAATGACTAAATATAAAAACAAAATAGTCATTTGCAAAAGTGAACTACGTACCTTTACATAACCGTGTCAATACTGTTAGACTACTAGAGAGTAGAGTGATGAAAAACCATTTTTGTGGCCTCACCTTACTTGTTAGAACTTAAATTATTGAGGTGAAATAATTATTTTACATTCTATCAAAGTATTGATAACCTAATTATGAGTTCAAATTTTCAGTCTGTACAAATTTTTGAATTTTCAACTGAAAAAATGTATTAAAAAATAATATAAAATTATTTTTAATATCTTCTTTCATCATACCTTACGTTTTTTAATTGAATACTAGAAAAGGTTAAGCATTCTTTGTTGATGTCTTTTAAAGTGGCACCGATTCTTGAAGAATTCGGTGAGGCCAAGGGGAATGTATGGCTGCCCTGCGGGCACCAATTTTCCTAGGTTGAGTCAAAAAAAGAAAAAGAAAAAAACTAAAAGGAATTTGTACATCAAGATATTTTTTATTGTGAATCATAATAATAAAATGATTGTTTTATTATTCTTAAAAAAAATTATTTAATTAGCTATTAGAGGTAAAATAATATTTTTTACATTATTTATTTGTTATTATTATATTTATTGGAGATAAATTGATCTTTTTACATTTTAGATGCATGATGATTTAAATATCCTTAAAAGTAAAATAAAAATAAAAATGAGGTTCATATGCTTTTCAATCTTTTATTATTTTGATAGGATAATATAATAGTTAAATTATTTTTAAAAGCAAAAAAAAATAAAAATTCCAAGAATGTGCATAGTAAGTTAGAGGCGTATGTAATTTTTGAATAGTGTATATTACCCCTTTTATTGGTTAAACACCGTCTTATGTGATGATACTGGATGCATAACAATGTCTTTTCTAAGTGGTTAGAAGCGTGTATAAGGTGAAGAATCGATAAGGAATGATGGAGTTTTTTTCTCCTTTCCTCAATCTTTTCTCTTCTTTTATCTTTTCCGACCTGTGTTTTTTAAAAAATTAATTTTATTTTTGTTAATTTTATTTATGTTTTGAATCTTTTTGATGCATTGATCTTAAAAATAATTTTTAAAAAATAAATAAAAATTATTTTGATGCATTTTAAAATGAAAAACACTTTAAAAAACAACTGTAACCACACTCCCAAACAAGTCATTAAGATATTGGATTGAGATGATTTTTTAACATGATATCAAGTTTTGATAATTAGGCGATCACAAATTCAATTTATTTATTTTTAATTATCTTATTTAATTTTTATATCCAATTTGATATTTATTCTTTTAATTGTTATTTTTTATATTGTTTTTGTGATTTATTTAATTTATCAATTTAGTTCCTTATTCTTTTCTTTCATTTAGCTTTTATAAAATTTGTTCTTATTGTTTTGATTGGTATTTGTTTTATATTTTATATTTTTTTGATGATTAGAAATTTTATTTCATGATTTTTTGTGTTTATATTTTATAGAGTAATTACAGTCTCGTGATCCATATCACATGTTTTAAAATTAGACTAATTAAACTTTTGTTTGATATATATATATATATATATATATATTTGTTTTCAATTTCATCATTCTATATTATATTATTGGGTCTTGAACTTTGTGATTTTTTTTTATGAACTTTCCAAGAGATTATCTTGATATTATATCTCAGGTTATAGGAGTTAATTGAGTCAACCCAAGTTGATTCAATTTTTTAATTTTTTTTAAATTAATTTTTTTCATGTTTATATTTTATCATTTTTGTTTGCTTGAGAGTTGGTCTTCATTGTTGGTTTTTTTTTTTTATCTTTTTTTAAAATTGATATTTGTTTTTAGTTTTTCTTTCAATGTTTGTTTTTCTGATAATTCAGCAATAAGTGGTTTTTTACTTATCTTTTTATGATGCTTTTTTATTTTATTTAATTTTTGCTTTGTTAAGAAATAAGATTGTTGAGACATTTTAAATTATTTTTTAATTAAATTATTAACTAAACCAAAAGTATTTAACTCATTTGAATCAATGATTTAGATTCTATTTTTTTTAAAACAAAATCATTATCTAGACATCCTTTTATTATATTAGATAAAATTCAACCAAACCGGTGGCATGATGAAGACCATCTATCTATTAAACTCTCTCTTTTTCTCTCTCTTTTCTATCTAGTAATTTTTAAAGTTCAAGTGCCTAATGAACCACCTATTTTTTATTTTTATTTTTATCAACCGTAGTGAAACAAACTCCTAAAGCCATAATTGCATGCCGAGGCAGCAATTAAAGAAGTTGTTGCAAAACAAGCTTCCTTGTCAAAGAAATAAATTCCCTTCACCTTAAAGGCTCCCTCTTATGGAGGACTAGCATCATCATTTGGTTATGAACTAGTAATGCATTGCCGAAGTATTTTTTTATAAAAAATAAAAAAAATAAAAAAATATAATATATAATAGTCATCTTAATATTTTTTTATTTTTGATAATTTAATTGTAGAATATTAATTTCATCTCAATATTCAAATTTAAAACTATTATGGATTATATTATTAACAAAAAAAAATCTTTATATTACATTCATAATAAAAATGAATTTATGATACTAACCAAATATGAAAATAATAATAAAAAATTTAAATTGTTAAAAAGTGCTTGTGTATAAAAAATGTATTATTGTTGAAGTTTCTTTAGTAAAAAAATTGTGAAAAAACTTGTAAAAAAAAACCGTGGAGAACATTTAAAATATATTTTTCAAACTTAGTACAAATTCTAGAAACTAAAAAAATAGTTTTTTAGTATTTTGAATATATAGAGAAATATTATATTTAAATAATAAATTTTAATTTTCTTTTTTCCAAATCTAATGTTCCAGAAAATTGAAATACGAGGTTAATTTCCAAATCTAAGAATTCAATTAATTAGACCCAATTCACGACAAAATCTAATCTAATCTCGAAATTCTGCAAAGCTTTTAAGCGAAATTTGACATTTCTGTCATCTTTCAGTTCATCAAAATTTAACAGAACTCAAAAACTAAAATCTTAATTTTTTTTTTGACTTACCTGAAGCAGCAAGCACAATGTCCTCCACAAGAATGATCCCACCAAGTGCTAACCAGGCAAGAATAAAAGCATTCTCATTTCTACTCATTGCTTTAAATGTATCCTCATATTCTTGTCTTATATATCCTGGCTTTTCAACTGGAGTCCTCCAAACGATCGATGCTCTCCCTCTTCTATTGCGTTTTCGTTTCTTTTTACTCCAACTCCCACTTGTTTTGCTTGAAGTTGCTGCTGCAGATGATTGCGAGCCAAACCCTCGACCAGGTGAGACTGTGGTGGGTTTTTTATTAGGTGGGGTTGGATTAGTGGTGGGGTTTTTGGCTTTGATTTTGAGTTTGTTGGGTTTTCTTAATGGCAAGAGAAGGAGACGATGGGAGGGTTTTTTGAAGAGAGAAGAAGATAGGGAAGGGTGGATCTGTAGCGCCATTTCCAGTTAAAAATATGGTGTTTTAGTTCATGTCCTAACTGCCTTGCAGCTTCTTGGTTATGCAAATATTGTCATTCCTAGCAATTGCGTTAGACTCCCCAGTTATACTTTTCTTGCCCCTTTTCTCAAAATCAAGCACCGAAATCCTCTAGGGTTAGCTCGGGTAGAGATGAGCAGGCTTGCTTTTCATCAGAGGATTACGTAAAACAGATATTCGACGACAAATGACATATTGAAATCCAGCGTAAATGCTTGGCTAGGCAAGGAAAATAATGGGAGTATTTTACAAAAATGGAAATATTTGAATGTTATTTCCTTTTCCTCCATGGGACACCGTTCATAGTATCTGTTCAAAAAACTATCTCATCCATCTTTTCTTGTCAACTCCATGCATCATCCCTCCTAACAGATGACAGGAAGGTTGAATGGAGGAGAGATGAGATGATATGTCTTCCTTTTTTATCTCTCAACTCAATCCATCATCCTAAACAAGTAACTAAGCTAATTCCTTCCCCCCCCACCCCCCAAAAATAAAAAAAAAATATTTATGCTATAATTATATTTGGAAGAAAAAAGACTTAAATATATTTCTTTAAATAATAGAGGTAGAATGAACATGAATTAACAAGTAAAAAAGTAAAAGTTAATTTTGATTTAAGTTCAAAAGATTTCTAACAAAACATATTCATAACTATTCTTTAGTTTCTTCTATCATCTCGAAATAACAGCGAAATCACCCCCTGTTTATTAGTAAAAAACAATGATTCCGAGAGATCATTTAAAAACCAGTTTTTATTGAAAATCTAAATAAATAATTTTAAGAATCTCAATGATTTAAATTCAAGAGAAAAAAATTTATTTCTTTACCCACAACTTCCCTTTCCATATTCATTTATTTCCTTTTTATTTTGGAAAAAACATGCCTTTTTTTAATTAATAATATATAATTTTAAATAAGAACTTATCATAATCTAAAAAATAAGTTTTAATAAATAAAAACATGTCTCTATAATTTTTATATGATTATATGAAAAAATAAATCTCAATCTTATTTGGAAAGTATGGCATAATTAGATTATTTTTAAAATATCATTGTAAATATTCTATTTAAATAGAATTTTATTTTAAAACTCCAAAAAAAAGAGTGAGAAGCTAAGAGAATGAAGCTGCATGTATGGGCTTGAAACTTGAAAGGATGATCTAAGCACATCTTATATATATAGAAAAAGTAGTAAATGACACGTAAAGATGATTAATCTAATCTTCAACTATCTTCAATAATCAAATTTTAACTTTCTCTTATAAATACTTGAAAAAAAACATCATAGAGACTTCCTTCTACCATATTTAATCACAAAAAAACATATCAAAATCATATAAAATCAAAATATAATTAGAGTATCACTTACGGGAGATGACAGATGTTATGGAAGAAACCTTAACGAGGATTCCTGTTTTAGCTTTTGTTAATTTATTTATCTTAATTTCAGTATCCGGTTATGTTAGTGGAGTCCCTAGAAACCTTAACGAGGATTCCTGTTTTAGCTTTTGTTAATTTATTTATCTTAATTTCAGTATCCGGTTATGTTAGTGGAGTCCCTAGAAACCTTAACGAGGATTCCTTTTTTAGCTTTTGTTAATTTATTTATCTTAATTTCAGTATCCGGTTATGTTAGTGGAAACCCTGCTGTTCTTTAAGTTTGTTCAGCCTGAAACACTCATAGCAGGCAGTAATTTCTTCGGGAACCTAATAGTGTTCCAGGAGAGAGAAACTTCATGTGCTTAACACACAAAAGTCCAACGATCATGGTGTCTTGGTGATACAGGATATTCAGACGTTTCGATCTTTCACTGCTCTTAATTATCTTTTGGAAGGCTTCAAAGAAAAGGTTCTAATCATGCAGGTAAAATGAAAAAGACTACAAATTTGCGTTTTTCTTTTCCTTTCTTTCCTAGCACAGCTTGATAGTCCGATCGAAATGCTGTGAATATGCTACTGATTGATCTCTCTGCTGTAGGGACTGAGAGATCCTATCTCTGACTCCCGAGTCCGAAGTGGCTAGCTATGCTTAAAGAGCTTTGTCCTGGGGCTGTCATCAGGGAACTGGATGCTGGTAACTTTGGCTCTCTGTCAGCAAGTTGATGCTTATTTCTAATATTTTCTGTACAGTATCCAGTGATTTAAAAAAAAAAAATAGATTAGAGAATTTTTGTGATTTTTCAATGGGCAATACATGATATTTTCTTTTCTTGTATATCTGTATCAGTAGTTGCATATAGCGCTTATTAGATAATATAATCAAAGATAAGCAGGCCATAAATAACAATCAAGATCCACAATTCTCTCCATCAAGTAGTTGAACATTGTGAAAAATCCAGCAATCCATCCATTATTCTGTATTTCTTTTTACTTAGAATCAGAAGATTTTTCACAAGATCATGAAGAAGACCTTTGTTTTTGTCCTATGTTTTGTTTTACTTGCCCCTCTATTTGGTTCAAGAGCAGATTGTGTTTCGTTTAAAGATCTAAATGCGAGGACTGTTCTGATCAAGATGCCTTTTGCTTTTCTGCATGTGTCCCTGATGTTCATGGGCCTACTTCTGGAAGATGCATTCTAGTTAAAGGCACTGGTTGAGTGCGTTGTGAATGTGAGATTCCTTGCTGAGACACAATACCCTTTCCAACTCTCACTTTCTATGCACGGTAAGATGTTCGGCATTTCACGTTTCTAATTCAAACTTCGATGTGAATCTTCAAAACACATTTCTTTGACTTAATTTCTAGTCAGTTTGTTCGCGCTGTGTTTTGCTCCGATCACATATTCAATACTATTGAAAACTCTTTCTCCAACCTTATTAAACAATGCTAAAATATATAAATTTTTAAACCATAATTGCAAAAGTTACTTCAATGCCAAACACACTTGGTATCAGTTAATGGAATTATGGAGAGTCAAAATTCGTAAATGAGTTCTTTTATGGCACCTCTTGGCCCTGCACTGTGTCTTGGTTTCATATCTGCAATGCGAGCAATAAATATGAGGACAAAAAACAAACCGGCATGCTGGATTTTTGTCAGAGTTTAGATATTCATCTGCTGCTGTGTGCTCAATGGAGTTATTGTGGTTTGTACAGTTGGATGCTTTAGGAGGGAAAAATATTTGAGCAAGAACAATTGATACATAACCTTGGTTTTTGAAAATGTTACAAGATTCCAAAATACATGAAAACTGTAAAGGAAAAAACAGGACTACAAAGAAACCAAGAAAAGGAAATAAAAAAAAAACCCTCAAAATTCAATCTTGAACATAAACTAGAATGGTACAAAGGGACTGACGAAAACAACAATTATTCACACCACTAGTCAGATTCGATCCGACTCTGCAAAATCATAGCCCACTTGAAAAAGAGAGCAATCCCTGCAACAAACTCACGAAGACCTTCTGTGTCACAAAGAAAATATTGCTGCAACAATGCCCACTCCGAAGAACACAACATCATTAAGAACAGTTAAGCTTACTGCTCCAGAATTATCCTCAGGAGCGTCTGGACTCTCTGCAGCTTTAGACCTCTTCTTTGGTTTTTCAGGTGCTGGTGCTGGAGTAGGAGGTTTAGGTGTAAAAATATCAACAGGAAGGAGCACCTTGTCAACCTGATAAACAGCTAGCTGGTTATCAGTGTATATAGTGCCAGATACGCTTGTATTGGTAAGTCCTGTGGTTATATTCACTGAGTTACCTGTGGTGGTTACATTAAGCTCTAACCTGCCACCTGATCCTGCCTGTGTGGTCAAAGGGTTGCTCACTGTCTGGAATTGGGAACTTGATAGATATTGTGGGATAATGTGAAACTGCACTAACTCAGCCTTTTCTTGATCGTTTAGGGAGTTGAGGGTGCCTGATTTCAGGCTCGAAAAGGCGTTGTCACTAGGTGCAAAGATGGTTATAGCATTGTTTGTGTTGTTGAGTTGGCCATTTAATGTGACATCCTCCTGAGTGGCTTTCAAAAGCCGGATAAACACGCTGAACTGACCACCTTTTTCTAGTATTTTGGTGACATTGGCTGGACCAGGTGGTCCTGGGGCTGCAGCTGGTGACTGAGCTAGGGTTGGGGGGCAATGAAGAAGAAAGGATAGAATAAGTGAAAATGAGAACAGAAATTGTGGCACCATTTTAGTAGTTTTGTATAAAATGGCCTGTATTGCTACTGACTACAAGTGTTTGACGCCTAGAGTGGAAAGGAAGAGGGTTTTTATAATTCTGGTGGTCGAAGATTAGAATTAGGTGTAATGTACAATTTTAGTTTCAAAACCTTAGCTGTTAATACCTTATCTTACTTCAAAAGATAGAGGGAAATCAGTGGAGAGAGAGGAATGAACACTGTTGCACCAACTAGATTGCTTGAAAAAACAGAAAACAGGAAAGAAGTAGCTAGTGGGCGTGTGAGCAAACGAAGAAGTGCATCATTTCCTTTGCTTTTACCTGTAAATGTATTTTGGGTAATCCTTGATAATATTGCTTTGCTTGCCACAATCTTAAGAAAGATTGATGGTGGCATGGTGTACCGACCTCATCAATGTTATCCTCTGACCAGAAATTACATGTTCTCTACAACTCTTATTGCATCATGTGGGTTCACTCTCCGCTGACTTGTATATATGTTTTTTCCTGTTCACCTTCCTTCTTTTGGTAATCTAAACATGAAGACTACACAGAGGTTAACTGTAGGCAAACACAATCAGGTCTGCAGATGAAAACTGATTTTATCATGTTGATTTTCTTTTAACTCCATTTCAGCTTAATTTTTTCATTTTATTCTGTAGAATATGTTAGCCTAAGTTAGTGAATGTACTGAATTTATGCGGGCTGAATTCTTGATAGATTTTGTAATTGAAGTTTTCGGTGACCAGTGCATTTTTCGGGAAACTCTGTTGGTGGTATGTTCCTGTTCTAATTTCTCCTTTTACTTGTCTAAAACCTCATCCGCTTAACTCATCATCAGTTGCTGTTCTTCAACACTCCTCTAATTGTTCTTGATCTCTATCTTCAGGCTATCTTGTAACTCTTGCTGCGTTCTTCGGCCCGCTTTAGCTCACTCTGAGAGTCTGACATCCTTGTCAAAAATTCTGGGGATGTTGTTCCAGCACACACTTTGATGCAAATGCCTTTCTTGACTTGGTATCTATCGGGATGTTTTCTTTGCACACTTGTCAGTGTCCTCCAGGTTGACTCTTCGGGCTCTGTTATTTCTGTTCAGGGATCTTGACGTTTGCTGGCAATCTAAAGATGTTCCCGGTGATGCACAAGGATTTTTCAGAAACTTATTTTAACGATGGCCCAAGTCCCGGAAGGGTCTGCAAATGGCCTGAATCCGGTCTTGATGACCCAAACTTTTTAGCCTGGATTCAAAGTGCCGGGAGACCTAGCAATCGAACTGCAATCCAGCTGCAAGTATTCATCTATTTCCACAATCGGTCTTCCTGTTCGCATCCAAATGTTGCTCTAATTCGCTTGCCAATGAAATGCTAAGAGCTCTATCCTTGTTTCAAGCTAAGCATGCCCTGATCTGACTCTATTCACATCAGCTTAACATGCATGAAATTCTGATCCTACAGTGCTGTTGGTACTGGAAATTATTTTCATTTCTGATCTCTCACTTCCTCTTAATCAATTCTTGGACGGCAGTAGCAGCCCCCACTCTTATCTTGATTGCCCGGTTGGGATTGCTCCCTTACAATTCTGATTGATTTCACCTCTTTCAGGAATGAAAATATGAAAAATCCCATCTCCAATTCCAAGTCCAAATTTACCAAACTCCAAAAGCATTATCTTGGGATAACTTTGATGATCATATGTGAAGTAACAAATTAATAACCTTCGCATCTGATTGAAATTTCAGGCCACTATCCACACGATGAGCAACCGGAAGAAGTAAATTCTATATTTCCACAACGGATAGTGGCGATAAAAAGTAAAATTACTTCTCGATGCTGCTGTTCATAGTTTGTAGATAGCTGCTTTCCATGAAGGAGACACATTCTTTCCATCACTACATTCCAATCTCACAAGAACTCTCTTCAACGCTGCAATGGTTGTAAAAGCAGGGGTTTGAAAAATGCATTTAAGAGAAATTTAGCCTTCTTTTTAGGGAGTACATGATTCTTAATACAATTCTCAATACGAGAGCCGTAAATTCTACAAGTATGTAAATTTGATTTTGAATAAAATTAAAATGCCAATTCTCATTGTTACATAATTAAAATTCTATTTCCATTAAATTAGTTTATTTATTAGTTAGATTTTGTTATATAATTAAAATTCTTAATCACGAGACTGAGAATAATATATAGTTATTTTTAAAATATTGTCTTTTAAAAATAAATAAAAATTATATTGTTAACGCATATTTTCTTATTTTTTAAACTCCAGCTTCCCAGACTATATTATTTTTCTAATTAAATTTTCAAGAGTGTTATTTCTATAATATTTTTTTTAAAGAAGTTAACCAAAAAAAAAAAAAACTAGAATATCATAAGTACTTGGAGGCGGTAAATATACACCCAGAGAGAGTTTCAGCGAATTGTAATTGTGAATAGTAATTAATTCCTCAAAAGAAACTAGAAGAGTCATATTGAAAATTTTAAACTATAGGGATAGAATTAAGATATCGGTGAATCTATAGGGCTAAATATAAAGTTTACCTGTTGAAAAGGAAAACTATATTTTAGCTATTATAAATTTATCATTGTTTCACTTATACCCTTATAGATTAAAATGTTTCAATGTTACTCATATAGTTTTTAACAGTTTCAATTTTATCCTTTACAATAACTAAAGCTATTTTTTATTTTTTTATTATTATAGTTTTTCTCACTTTTCACTCATTTTTTACTCTAAGTTCATGTTTATTTTACAATATGTTACAAAAAAATAAAAATAAAAAACCCTCCAAACATAAATTATTTAATGGTTAAAATTAAAACTAGAATTTTCAAAAAACTATGAAAGCAACATTGAAAAATTTTAAAATATAAGGACAATAGTGTAACATTAATAAAACTATAGTGGGAAAACTGAAATTTACATAAAAAACTTTGCGGCAAGCACGTTTCGAAGCAGAAAATTAACAGAACCTTCCCTTCATCGTCGTGTCGCCCTCTACGTTCCATTTCCCGCGAAAACCTCTCCTGTCTACCCCTCCCATCTCTCTATCCATATGTTTTCCCTCTTTGTATCCTCTCTCTTTCTCTCTCTAACATTCTCACTCTACACTCACAATGCAATGAAGAACCTGATCAATTCAATCAGTACCGATTTACATCCATGTCGACAAACGATCACGAAGATCCTTCATCGTCGTCAAAAACGATGCCGTCTCCTTCTCCGTCAACTCTCAATCCCTCCTCCTCTCCTTCCTCTTTCAAACTCCGAAAAATCCCTCCCATTCCAATCCGCCGAATCCAGAAACCTGACGCTTCATTGAACGACACCGAATCAATCAACAATGACGACGGCACCGATACATATTACGATAGTAGAAATGACGGTAAGGAGATATTGGAGGAGAGAAATTGTAAAACGGAAAAGAATTCGCCGATAATTATGGCGTCAGCGCTCGGGTTGAATCATATCAGAACACGATCCCTCCCTGTTCCTTCTCCGCTTAGGTTTTCGTCGTCTGTTGGTGCGCCGTCGTATTTAGAGAATGCTCAGGTTAATAATAAGGAGGGTAAAACTGACGTCGAAACGAGGCTTGCTGGAGGTAATTAATTACTTTTGTTTTGTTTTGTTTTTTTTTCTTTTCATATATGATTAATTGAGACATCAATTTTTATTTTGGATGACTTTTTTATGTGTGGGACCCACGCTTGCTGTTTTTTCTCTAACAAATTTGGATTAATAAAGGGATTAAGCTGTATTGTGTTTGCTAGCGGAGGATTTTTGATTGTTTTGCACAGGTTATATTCAAGTATGAATTTTTTAAATTATTTTTGAGTTGTTTTTTTAATTTTTTATGTAAACAAAATGCATGAGGTTATGTTCGATATGATTTGTATAGATTGATTTAAATTGATTTTTAACCTTTTGACTTGTAAAAAACTCTTCAATATGTTTAATTAGAAATAATTCTTGCTTTATTTAATCAAAATCTAAAATTTTTAACTTTAGACTTTGTTAATTCTATCTTATAATACATCTTTTATTCAAAAAAAAAAGTTAATTGAAGTGATTTTTATTTAATATACTTCTAATGTAAAAAGCTTCAACTCATTCAAAAATAAAAATTTTAAACTTTTGATTTATGATTATGGATTTTATCTTATATTACAAGGGTATATCTTATATTACAAAAGTATTTAAGAGTGATAAATGTTTTTTTTCTAAGTATTTTTTGTTTGTATATGAATTAAAATAATATTTTTTATTTTTTAAAATTTATTTTTGATATTAGTACATTAAAATGATTAAAAAACACTAAAAAATTTTAATTTAAAGAAAAAAATATTAAATTTCGATGAAAAACAGGTTTAACCTCAATAGCAAATAGAGAATATTTTTTTTGTAAAAAAAAGTTGATTCAAGTTATTTTTATCAAATATACTTCTAATTTAAAATTATTTTATCTTAGAAAAGTGATAGATTTATAAATAACTTGTTACAACATTAAGTTAAAATGAAATTAGGTTAAAGTTACTCAAAATAACTTTTTTTGAAAAATAGATAAAGTATAAGTTAGAATCCACAAGTTAAAAGTTAAGAATTTTAACTTTTGTTTTAATCAAAATTTTGACTCAATTTTGTAAAAAAAATTGATTTAAATCAAAAGTTATATATAATTAAATATATTTATGGCTTTTTAATGAGTCAAATGTTAAAAAAACTAACTTAAATTCATATCAAATGGAATTTTATTTATGAAAAACAACATTTCAATTATAATTCGAAGAAAATCACTTTTCTTATGTCATGCCAATTGGACTCTAAATATGTTTGATTTGAAGTAATTTTTATGTAAATTAAAAATTTATCATAAAACTGAGTCAAGATTTAAATTTAATCAAAAGTTCAATATTTTACCAATGATTTATTCGATCTTATGTTACCTTCATTCTTCAAGTTATTTGAAGTTATTTTTGTCAAATATGCTTTTCATTTTGCTCGTTTTTATCGTAATTTATTTATGAAAAACTATTTTTTAGATTATGATTCAAAGTCAAAATTATTTTTCATAAATCATGTCAACTATACTCGTAATTTTGTTTTTGTTATTATTTTTTAATGCAGGGGAAAAGGTTTCGTGGAGTCATTCAAAACCACGGAGAACTCATTCGCAACTCAATCCAGCAATGGAGGTAATGAATTTGTTAGTTATAGCTTGACATGTGTAATAAGTTTGTGTACATGTTATTGTTAAGTAGATTAGCTAAATGAATTTTTTTTTTTTTCTTTTTGGGGTAGGGCAATCAGGCAGCATTTTTTGCAAAGGAAATCCAGTCTCCACGTTTTCAAGCTATATTGCGTCTTACAAGTGGAAGGATGAAGAAGCCAGACGTTAAGAGCTTCTCTCACGAGCTTAATTCCAAAGGAGTTAGGCCTTTTCCAGTTTGGAAGTCCCGCGCATTTGGTCACATGGAGGTACATTGGTGTTCTGCTCTCTATTACTACTTTGTTTTTGTTTTCATTTGTTGTCCATTTGTCTTCCTTTGAAATTTTGATTGTTTGATAAAAAAAATCTCATCCATGACATTACTAGGAAGTTATGGTGGTAATAAGGACGAAATTCATCAGGTTAAAGGAGGAAGTTGATTGTGATTTAGGTATATTTGCTGGGGATTTGGTGGGTATACTTGAAAAGACCTCGGATGCTCACCCTGAATGGAGAGAGAGTTTGGAGGACTTATTGGTTGTAGCTAGACAATGTGCTAAGATGTCATCTAATGAATTTTGGGTGAAATGTGAGAGTATCGTCCTGAACCTAGATGATAAACGTCAAGAGCTTCCAATGGGGATTGTCAAACAAGCACACACTCGGCTTTTATTTATCCTCACTCGATGCACTAGGCTTGTGCAGTTTCAAAAGGAGAATGGTTATGATGAAGACAAAATTCTGGGTATTCATCAATTTAGTGATCTTGGAGTTTATCCAGAACAGATTATAGAAATTGTGCAGCAGGACTTTAGTGGTCCATTGGTGGGGTGGAAGAAAGCGAATGAGAAGCAGAGAAAGAAATTCCATAGTCATGAACAAGACAGTCAGTTTATTAAGCAAGATCATCTAGATCAAACTTTGGACGTTGGCACGGCAAAAAGTTTTGATTCAACTGGAAGTAGTTTTAAGATGTCATCTTGGAAAAAACTTCCATCCGCTGCTGAGAAAAATCGGAAGGGTTCTGATCTTGTTCAAACACCTTCAAAGGATAAATCAGAACCACTTCAAAATAAGGATGATTATTCTGAAAATCTTGAAACTCCAGAGCATCCTCTATCCCCAGGAACAAACAGAGTTTCTTGGGGTCTCTTGGGGGAACAACACAATGTTGCATATGAAAATTCCATGATATGCCGGATCTGTGAGGTTGAAATACCTATTGTACATGTAGAGGAACACTCTCTGATTTGTACTATTGCTGACAGATGTGACTTGAAAGGCTTTGGTGTAAATGAAAGACTTGAAAGAGTTGCGGAAACTCTCGAAAAGATACTGGACTCATGGTCACCAAAAAGCACACCAAAAAGCACTCCAAAAGGCTGTGATACTCCAAGAGGAAGTCCTGAGGTTGAAAGACTGCCTGCATCAGGTATACATGAAGTATCAGATGGGTTATCAACAAAACGAAACAGCTTCTCCTCTCACTGCTCTGAAGAGATGCTTGATGTCGTCCCTGATACTTTGGTGATGGAAGTTCTCAACGCTTTTCCAGGAATTTCAAGCGAAGCATGTTCCACTCTGACAACAGATGTAGACAAAAAAACCTCATCAGGAGAAAGCTTGACACCACGAACACCATTATTAACGCCAAGGACTAGCCAAATAGGATTGCTATTGAGTGGACAGAGGACAATAGCAGAGCTTGAGAATTCCCATCAGGTATGTAATTGTGTTATATTGTTGTTCTTTATAATTCACCTTGGTTTAGGATTTATCTTCCTGCGAACCTATTTTGGATATCTTTGTCAGTTTGGTACCTGCCGTTATCTTTTTCAATCGTTGCCTTGCTCTTTTTTGTCCTTCTCATTTAATAGATTAGTGGAATAAAGATTCTCATTCAACTTCTTGCTTAAGCTTGTTCCATCCTTTCCAGGCTAGTAGTAGTGTTTCTTTCTTTCTTTTATTTATTTAATTTTTTTTGCCATTTTTTCCTGCAATTACTATATATTCAAAATTTCAAATTTGACTACTTGGTTCCTACCACGTGGTTTACAAATAAACCCTTAAATACATTTAGGAATTTATCTTTCTCAACACTGAAAAAATAGTTACATAACCTGGTTTAAGCAGTTTCCTATCCATAAAGATTTCAACAATTTGGCAATTTGGATTTTCTGCAGTTTCCTTGATGCTTGATTAAAAAAACTTCCTTGATGTAAATTGCATTATGGATGCATGTTATGACAAGAAAGCATTTAAATTAACTGTTTTTGTCATAGTCTAGGGCATACAGCCTACAGAGCCCGTTGATGTTCTTACGACCGTAACTCTAGTCTCTTTAACCTGTATTTTGCAGTGACATCCTTCACTAATTTCTAGGATGTTTGAGCAGTCGATTGTTGTGCTCTTTCTTGAGTTGTATACCTTTGATTTCTCCCTTTCAATAATAGCCAGTAAAAAATGCAAATGCAGATAATTTTGGTGTCATAAGCGGTAGTAGGTCATAATTCCATGTCACCTGCAGTTAAATGTACCTGTCTTTAAACGTAAGTCAATCTGAATACTTATGTTTCTGTCACTTAACTACTTCTTTTTTTACCAACATGAATGATTCCTGTACTACATTACTTCATTCCAGGTTGGGAAATTTAGCACATGATGAAATTTCGGTGAAGTTGGTTATTTGACTAACTGTTGTTATTCTATTGAACTCTTTGTTTTTATTTTCTTAATTTTACTGTTTCATGACAGGTAAGCAAGCTACTGGATATTGCTCGTTCTGTTGTAAGTCTAAGTGGCAACTATAGTGCATTACAGAGCATGCTGGACCTTGTACAAGACGTAAAATATGCCATTCAGGATAGGAAGGTGGATGCCCTCATTGTAGAGACTTTTGGAAGACGCATAGAGAAATTACTTCAGTAAGTCAGTTTCCAAGTCTTAGCCTTGTTGTCAATATGAAACTTTTCAGGAGGTTTTATTTGTAATAATTCAACTGAGCATCTTATTCTATAACTAAAAGAACCCAACTTTCAGCTTAGTTGCTTCATCTTTTGTTTGTGTTCTAGCTGTTGTTTTGTTTGGACTGTATTAATTGTTTCTGATTTTAACTTATTAATTACTCAAGAGCCCTCAAAAAAATTGATGGAGAATTAACGCATAGAAACAAATTTGCAATAGTTATTTTCATGCCATGTGTTGATTTCTTAAAAAATGTCATCTCTTGAGACATATTCAACAATTGATTAAATTACTTATCATTAGCATCTTTTGAAATAATTTGTCCATTTATTTTTGATAATTTAGAAACTAATTAAATAATTTTAGTAATGGAATGAGTAAAAAATAACCAATAACAACCATCACTTTAATGATGTTTATCGATTGCTTCACCAGTGAAAATTTTATTGTGTCTTTCTTTATTTTCTATTTTATTATTTTTTTTTTTGAATCTACAGGGAGAAATGTGTGCTTCTCTGTAAACAAATAGATGATGGGAAATCAGATCCATCAAATCATATGGCTGATGAAGATAGTTCAGAGGAAAATGATGCAGTTCGAAGTTTGCGTACAAGTCCTATTAATATGTCTTCTAAAGACCGAACTTCTATAGAGGATTTTGAAATAATAAAACCAATCAGTAGAGGGGCATTTGGAAGGGTTTTCCTTGCCAGAAAAAGAGCTACCGGTGATTTGTTTGCTATAAAGGTTAGCATCTAACAACAGCATGAAAATGGCTGTCATAAATATATAAATGCATAGAACATGCTTTCTTAATCTTTATGATTGAACATGTGTATTTGACTATTCTTAATCCCTATTCTCATAGGCATTGCATACCCACATTTCGTTCAAGAACATTGCAAATTCTGGTTCAATGAAAAGTCTATTTAGTCACATGGTTTTTATACATTTATCTTTGAAGCACCTAATTTATGTAAGATGAGAATAGGGATTAGATAGGGTATAGAAAGTTAGAGGGACGGATGGTAATATGTCTGATTCATGCGTAACTCTCCACCACCAAGATGGAAGGTTGGATGATAGGCTGTTCCAGCAAAGAGTTGCTGGAGAAAAGGTTTCAGTTGAGAGAAGCTGGCTGAATAGCAATGCTTTATGAGAATAAAGTACTATATTCTTTTCTTTTATAGCTACATTGATTTCTAGACCAAATTGCAATGCTTTTTGATATAATGGGCTTTCATCTTTGGCGGCTATTTCTTTCATTCCCTTATTTTGTATTTCTCATCCTTTTTCCTCTTTAGAAAACACATGTATTTCCGGTTCTTCCTTTCCCCTTGAATCGCTTTCGTTATTTCTTTATTACCTTTGTTTATCATTAGATCTGCACTCCTAACCAATTTGGAAAGACACGTGCTTAGTGAATTATAACAAAGGGATCATATATGTAGCTTAATTTGTTAATATTTTCCATCTTGGATTTTTGTGATTTTCCAATTTTTTTGTGAACATGAATGGTCATTGTAGGAAGTCTAATGGTGATTTACCACACTTCTGCTCGTCAGCCTCTTGCTTCTCTGGGAAAACCCAGCTATGCTGGTGAAATTGAATACTGAAAAATTAATTTGAGTTGTTGTCAAATTACCATTACAACTATTCACTACTGCATGCCAGCCCGCATGTAAGTGATATGCTTGTTTCTAAGCTTGTGAGAGTTATATGTCTGTGGACTTGATGTAATGATTATATACTGAATATTTATTCCAGGTCTTAAAGAAGGCTGACATGATCCGTAAAAATGCAGTTCAAAGTGTTTTGGAAGATCGTTGCATCATCATAACAGTCAGCAATCCTTTTGTGGTGAGCATGCGTCATAATTCATATACCCAGTTTATGGGTGTATTGCATGTAAACATGCCACTCTAATGCATGTATATGTGGTTGTACAGGTTCGATTTTTCTACTCCTTCACATGCAGGGAAAATTTGTATCTGGTCATGGAATATCTAAACGGTGGAGATCTGTACTCTTTATTGAGAAACTTGGGCTGCTTGGATGAAGACATGGCCCGTATGTATATTGCAGAAGTTGTAAGGGCTTTTTTGCGTACTTGTTCCTGTGGCCTTTTTTTCGTTGACATATCAAGTGATAAAACTTTCTAACAAATGGTACAAATAGTTGGTTTTCTATTTCCCAGGTTCTTGCTTTGGAGTATTTGCATTCTTCAAATGTCATTCATAGAGACCTGAAGCCTGACAATTTGTTGATTAGTCAAGATGGTCACATCAAGGTTGATATTTTTAAATTTTCAGTTCTTTTATTATTTCTTATCACCTAGGTCGAAAAGGAAACATCTTCTAATGTCTTTTGTGTCTGTCTTCATGCAAAGCACATGTGTGTGCTCTCTCATCTCTATATTAGAGAAACCCATGAGCGTGCATGTTGAGAATCTTTTTTGGTTCATTGATTTATTTAGAAATGCTGAATAAAGACCTGTCTACGAATTCTACCTCCCAGAACTTACACTCCATTAGGACCATAACTGGGTATTGAAAACTTGTATGTTTTGGCAAAACTATATTGTTCTGGAATTTTATTGTGCATTAAGTTTTAGGTTCCATATATGCTGGAAGATTATTGGATTGTAATATAAGAAGATTGCTGTATGGATTCCAAAATAATAGCCGTATGTCACTGCTAACGAGAGATCCATAGACAGACCTAAGGTAACGAGAATTTTATTATGTGGCATGATGAAGTGCGGGACAAATTTTCAAGTTGATCTGGAAGAGTAAAATGGAATTGCCGAATACTGTCATAACTGATGTTAGTTTTCAAGGGATAATGTACTGGAGTCTTGGATTAAGGTTAGTGGTATATAGTATGTTTGATAGAATAGGCATGCAGCAGACCAGATGAGAACTATTTCTCTTCATGCTAGGTCCAGTATTAAAATCTTTTTAGTTTGGATACAATTATTATCTACTAAATTGAGTCTCATTGGATCATTATTGCATATAGTTACTCAATTTGACCAGTTTGTCTTTCTACAATTCTTCTTTTTGTACTTTCAATAGAATATTTAATTGTAGTTCTATATTTTACAGCAAAACATCAAAAAACAATGTTTTCATTATTTAGAGTAGAGTGTTTAATTGGTTTTATATGTATGAGAAACTCTCACTGTGCTTTAAAAGATGTTGCATGCTGCATTTAATTATTTCTACTTGTTGTCATGTTTTTGAACTTGGCATAATGTTTTTTGACACCAAAAGTATCTGTTCTGCTACAGTTGACAGATTTTGGGCTATCAAAAGTTGGTCTTATCAACAGTACAGATGATTTGTCTGTTCCGTTAGCCAGCAGTTCTGGTTTTCTTGATGATGATGAACTGAAAAGTCAATCTTCATCCAAGAGTGAAGAGCG
>NW_011499882.1:278839-342256 GCF_000495115.2 Populus euphratica | reverse complement strand
AGAGCGTCAAAAGCATCCAGTTATTGGAACTCCTGATTATTTGGCACCTGAGATACTTCTTGGAATGGGGCATGGTTCGCAATTATCTTTTGTTACTTTGATAGTTCATACATGATGTATGGTTCTGTTTTATTTATTTTATTATATTTTTTCCATCACTGGACATTACCTCCTTGCAGGTGCAACTGCTGATTGGTGGTCTGTGGGTGTTATTCTTTATGAGATGCTTGTTGGTATACCTCCATTCAATGCAGAAACTCCACAGGTAGGTCATCTGAATGTTACAACCTGAACTTTTATATGATTTTTATCAGCAGACTGGAGATGGTTTTTGATTTTTTTAATAATTAAATTTATTATGAGTTGTTGTTGATATTGGTTAAGTTACTAACTTGGTTGTAGTTACTTTCCTAACATTTTAATTGTGCTGTAACCATTTGCCAGTACCTTTTCTGTTAACATGAAATATGGACTATACCTTTTATATACCACTGCATAGTATGATATGTCATAAGTTACCATTTCTAATATAATTATTCCTCTACGAAGTTGTATGTGTGCAAAGAATGTTTGATGGATGCAGCATAGAGATCTTAAATTGCTTGCTTTCTAATTTTTCTTGGGTATTTTTTTTATCCTTTAAATTGGAAAGAATATGTTGACCTTGGGGAAACTTTTCCTTTCAGTTTCAGAACATTTTATGCGAATAGCTTAATTTCATACTAATAGGCCATATCTCTTGCAGCAAATATTTGACAACATAATGAATAGAGATATTCCTTGGCCCAGGATTCCTGAGGAGATGAGCTTCGATGCCTGTGATTTGATTGACAAGTAAGATTGAGTGAGATCCTAAGATATAAATGCTATTTGTCTGAAAATGTAATGGTATTTGAATCAGAAGATTATTTGAGTTTCCTATGATATTTGAGTTTCCTACGAGTATAAGCAAGGAAAATTTGCTTCTCTCTGTATTAGCTCTTTCATGCATTGGAATCAATTCCAATGGTACAGCACGCAAATTATGTTATTGATAATACCAAGCCCCTCTTTTAATTTAGAAGCTATTAAATTTCTACCTCAGTGTTAATTCACTTGAAAAGTATTAATATTTTTCTACTTCACTTTCAGATTGTTGGCAGAAAATCCACTTCAAAGGCTAGGAGCAACAGGAGCTAGAGAGGTGAACTTTTTATGGTGACTGATGAGACTTGTTTACAAGCATAAATGATTTGAAAATTAAACTGGTTAATTTTATGGCAGGTTAAGAAACATTCTTTCTTTAGAGACATAAATTGGGACACGCTTGCAAGGCAAAAGGTTATCATAGTTTGATATTTTTTAAAATAACCAGGTCTTGGTATTTTTTGTTCGATAGTATTTACCGTCATACTTAAACGCATGGCAAGTTCTTCTATTTGCTGCAGGCTATGTTCATTCCATCGGGAGAAGCGCATGACACAAGTTATTTTATGAGCCGGTATATATGGAATCCAGAAGGTGAAAATGTGCATGGAGGTAGTGACTTTGAGGACCTGTCAGACGCATGCAGCAGTGGTTCATTCAGCAATACACATGATGATAACGTGAGTACATATTGCAGTTGAATATTGCATCTATACACATGATGACGTGAGTACATATTGCAGTTGAATATTGCATCTATCTCTTTGCACATATGGCTTTCAGTTCATTGGCACATGAGCTCTAATCTCATTAAGTTATACCATTGCCAGCTGCCAACAACAATTCTGATTTTGAAATTGTCTCTTTTCTTTGATTTGATTTAGAAAACTATTATTTTCATTATTATGTTTTCTTTTTTGATTTTCCAAGCAATAAAATGCCCGGAATTGATTTAGAGAGGATGTTAAATTCTCAATTCAAACAAAAGCTTCATTTCTAGAAACATCTTGTCCTAATGGCAAAAGAATGGAATTATTTCGGATGGGAACTTGTACTTAAAACTTATCATTGGTCATTGTAGAATGGTTTAAGAATTATTTCACTTTGAAGTAATTTCAAATTGATGTAGGTGACCTCATGCAACCATTGCAGCTCCATGGGCATTACCTTATGATTTTACTGTTTTATGCCAGGGGGATGAATGTGATAGCTTGGCAGAGGTTGGCACCCCAATTCTTGATATGACGTACTCTTTTAGTAATTTCTCGTTTAAGGTGAGACATGCTAGATGTTATTCGACAAAATTAGATGTTGCATGAAACTGAAATCATCTCTCTTTTTTTCATTGAATTCTTCTTGAATGTCCCTACATGCTTGCACATTGTATCAATGGGCCCATAAATTTCTTCTGTTGAAAGTTCTATAACGGTGTTTTAGAAGCGCTCTCGTTAATTTCCTTTTCGTTCTTGCCAAATGAGTTTTGACATTCCCCATGAATCTATGGGTATTGAGTAAACACTATATGGCATAATTAAGTGGTGAGAAATAATTATTCGTGTTATTGAAGTTAAAGTTTTTATTATGAATTAAGAACTACTTCTTGTATTTCCAGAATTTGCCTCAGCTGGTTTCCATCAATTATGATCTAGTTGGTAAGAGCACAAAGGAAGCAGCAGATGCCTCCAAACCATCAGTTCCTTGACATTTTAAATTTGGTTGATTCAGCGTATGTAAGCTTCCACGACCTACACAATTCTTCATTTGCTACCTGCTGAAGTTCCTGAAAATTTTGCACAGTTTCTTTACATGGTTGCCCTCGTTTTGAGTTCTTTGATCTGAAAATTTCAGAAAGAGGCTTTCCTGGGACAGGAGCAGAGCTTGAATAAGCAGCCTATTAGGAACACGACATGCCCATTTTACAGATATGGAGCTGCCAAACAAAGTGATACTTCAGCAAAGAGAGTGGGATTTGATTGCTGCAGCCAACAGGTCATGGACATTTTGTTATCATCACTTATTTTTGTATATACATAGATCCTACTACGTAGTGAAAGAAATTTCTTCTTGCACATTTTTTTCACGAGTTCTCCGCAATCTGAAAATTTTGAAAAGATGCGTGGGGATATCCTATCCACATTCCAAACACACGCATGCTCTTGATTTCTCAACTATTATGATGTTGTGGTAGACAGCACTAGGCCAGAAGAAAAGGAAGGCTTCTCTTGGAACCTTCTTGCATCCCTAACTAAATTAGAATCGCTTTTCCTTTTTCCTTTTCTTTTTTTTGAATCAAAGGCCCATACAGAAGCCGCCACAAGAGATCACTAGGAACTAGTTCCAATCTTCCCTTACATGTGACGTGAGGATTGCCTTTTTATGAATCATAGTCCTAAAAAACACAAATGTTTCGAGCGGCTCAGGCTTAGCTTTCTATGCATAACATTTTTTACTTGGCACTTGTGCAGTGGATGGATGTTAAGTGGGACAAGTACATGCTATTTCGGGGTGGATCTCAACTTTTTGAAAGTAGGTAGGTAAGGTCTCATTGTTAATTTTTTCTGAATGATTCTGCAATCCATAAAAGCTTTTAGATTGTGATAGAAAGAGAGAAAGAAAAATGCCATTTGCTCTTTCTTTACTCAAATTGTATAAACAACAATTTCAAGAAATATCGAAGTTTAACGAGTAAAAGTAGATGAAAAAGAGCAATGCTAATTTTATAGAAAGATTTTAAGAAATCTCAACCATTGATTCATGGAATTCATTAGTAGGATCCTCTCATTCAATATATCAGGCTTCTACAAAGGGATTCTGAAAAAAAAAAATTTATTATGTAAAATTAATATAATGTTTTTGGATGGATTGAATTGATGCCCTTCAATCAAAAGCTCAGACCATAATGTATTGATTGTACAATAACTTGCAGCAATTACCTAGCTAGGAAGATTTTTTGCTTCCTCTCTTGTGCATGCATAGACAATGTGATTCCTTCAAAAAAGAAAAAAAAAAAAGAACGAAGAAAAAAGAAGTAAAGATCAAGTTGCAAGACAAGGAACTAGATGGTTTCAAAATGATTGAGAATTAAATTTTAAAGGTTATGTCATCATAGCCCAATACTCATATCTCTTGCTGCGTTTTATATTTGTCATTCTCTGTTGCCTATGATAATTGCTTTTTTATTGGTTTGTTTATGAAACATAGCTGATAGCACACTCAAAATTCCACAATCAAAAGTAGGCATCTGATTTAGATTCCCACTCCGGCTATCCTTTTGACATTATCATTTGAACATTAAGGCCACCACTAGCTAGCCAAGATTATGATTTACGTTATCATCATAAAAAGTTCTTGCTGTGCTAATTATTAAACTTGCAAGTATATCTATATATACTGGCAGGTTTTTGTAGGCGTTGAGTTAAATAATGTGTTTGCTCCTTCCTGTATCACAACAAGGGAGACTTGATGTTGATAGGCCAAGAATAGCGAGAAATTTTAGACTATTTCAGGAGCACTTACCAATACTTTACATCATAAAAGAGAGAGAAATATGCGAGAAAACAATATATATATTGATAGTTACTGTTCCCATGAAGAAAAGGTAGAATGACAGTAGGAGTAGACGCCCAAAGCTTGAGAGTAGAAACCTAAATTGCTAGCATAGGCAATAAAGGACTCGAGATATGGAAAGATTCTGAGTTCAAGTCTCTTGCATAATTTATATAAATAACTCTCTTTTTCTACTAGGCATGGAGCCTCTCCCTTTTGTTTTCATTGATTAAAAAACTAGCACTGTGACTTCATAGTCAGTGCTAAACCTTGAAGGAATGAATGCGAGGGTTCAAAGGGATCCACAGTCAACAGATACCTCATTGTTTGTAAATGCTAAAAATAAAAAATAAAAAAGAAGAGTATAAACGATTCAGAGCTTATGAGACCGTACAACGTCTTCTTCTTCTCCTCTGTTTTAACATGTAGTTGTCATCTACTGATGCAATGCAGTGATCCTTGGAATAAACCCTTAACATTTGACTCTTCTCTGGCAAGTAATATCTTTTTTATTTCCCAGCTTTCATTTTTTAAAAGATAGTAGCGATCTATTTCTTCTTCTTTTTCTTTATCGGACAACTAGCTACCGACGAAAGCTACCCTTTCCTTATCAACATCATCTGGAAAACGTTGCCTGCCAAGAGGAGTATAAAGCTGAAGAATGTATTTATTCTCATTGATGAGATAATGGACAAAGTAGAATTCAATAGTGAAGTTTTAAAATATAATTTATATTAGTTTTTTATAAATTTCCTTAAATAATTAATTTTTATAAGGAAATAAAATGGTATTGTAAGATTTGAACTTGTTATCTTTTATTTAACAAAATTTTAATACTATATCAAAAAAAAATTATCTAAATTTAACAAATTAAATCATTAGATGAGATCACAAAATATAATTATTTATGATATTGCTCTTTAACATAAAGATAATATTTTTTTTCCTATCAATTTATCTCTTATTTATCTTTGTTAATGCACGTAATATTTTTTATATGATCTGTTTAAAGAAAAAAAATTACTATTGTTAAAGCAAGTTAATAAAAAAAATATCAACATGATGTTCCTATATTTCATGTGATTAAAAACCAAAAAAAAAAATCATGTTTTAAATCTATTTAAATATCTTAATGACAAACAATAGATTTCAATCAAATTTTTATAAATAATTTTTTTTTATTTTCAGATAAGATACATAATAATTAAAAATAAAAATTATTAAAATTTATAATAATATATAAAAATCATGTCAAAACTGAATAGTAAATGAATTTGATAACTTTGTTTTTAAGTTAAAAAAAGAAAAAAAAAAGCCCATCATGGGCTTAGGCTAGATCCGAAAACCTAGCTCTATTTTTTATTTTTTTATGGTCTGCCTTTTAATATATATATATATATAAAAAATGAGCAACAAGTCAGCAATAGGCGCATCCCAAATGCTTGAACTTACAACCTCTAAGCTTTTCAGGCATGCCAACCAACTAACTTACAACTCAACTTTATTATGAAATAATTAAAAATGTATATTAAAATACTTTATTATTTATATTAACAGTAAAATATCATTAAAAAAAACTCATTTATTTCAGTGTTGTATGTTAATTCTCTACCAAGCGAGTTCTTTTTTTGAAGCACATACTATTCTCTTCTCTACCATCTCATATTTTTGTCTTCAGTTGTGATATTCTGTCTTGAGCAAATTCAACGAGTGAGATGTCCTACTTATTTTATACAACAATTCCTTTTCTTTTCTATGGCATTACTTCTCTACAAATATTTCCTATTGTCTTCACACTTCACTATTGTTTGTAGACGAAAATGGGAAGTATGCCCTTTTGTTGGGTTTCTCTGAAGATAAATATGTGATGGAAACATTAAATTTAAGATTTTTCAGAATTCTTACTAATCTTATTAGATAGATTTGAAATTATTTAGAATTTATATAAAAATTACATAAAAATTAAATATTTTTTCAATTTTAAATAATTATTTTAATACTAGTTTCTTACAAATCATAAATCATCTAAATATCTGATCTGTAATCATAATTTCCTAAACTTTTTTAGAAGAAAGTGACTATTATATCTTGGAGTGTTAGTTTTTTTTTTTTTTATGTTTCAAGTGTTTTTATACTGTATATAAAATAAAAGGCATAACATTTTATTTATAGAAAAAATATGAAAACATTATAAATGATAAAATATCAATTTGCCCCTTAAATAACATCACACATATTATTTTACGATAATTTTAGAAATTTATTCAATAAACTTCCTATTTGATTTTTTTTATGTGGAATTATAATCTCCTGTATTACTTATATTCTAATATTTAATTTCTAAAATTTATTTATAATCAAGTCACATTTGATTAATCATCTCATTTTAATTTTTAACCAATGATTCTTACATACATGGCCTAAGTCAACTCAAATATAAATTATAATTGTAAATAAAATAATATTATATAAATAAAATAATTTAATTTATTATCAATTTAATAATTGATTGATTTATATTTAAAGATCAAATATAATGTTTAGCAATCTATCATCATCCTTAAATACCATGAAAGTTATAAGTGGTTTGACTTAATTTTTTAGTGATTAATTTTTTAGTATAATTATTATTTCTTCATAAAAAATATTTTGATTTAGACATTATAACATGGATGATGTTTGTTTTGTTGATTTATTTTTGTTTTCAATACTATAATCATTGATTATTTAAATAAGATTTAAAATTCATTTCAAATATAATTCCACTTTGACCAAGGATTTAACAATCAATATTATTTAAGAATATATTGAATATTTTTTTTTAATTCATCTAGGGTGATGAATCCTCTTTTTATTACTCAAATATATTTATATAACTTAAGTCATACCTAATATCTGCTCATTTACTACCCCTTGATTAAGACAACATATAATCAGAATTAAAGTATAACACTTCATATACCTCAATTTGTAAAAATAATTGCTTCTTTTTATAAAAAGAAGAAGAAGAATATAATATGTATTAATCTCAACCACTCTAATTAATATTTAGTTTCAATAAAATATTGATAAGAAATATTTAGAAGTAATATTTTGATGTAATAAGAATTTTATAATCACAACTTTAAATTTTTCTTTGCAAAATATTTTTATCCTGTGAACCTTATCTTTACTCGATATTCATTAACTAAAAATTAGACATATAAATAAAAAATAAATAAATATTAACAATAATAAAAAAAGGTTGATCAATAAGATGCAAGAAGGCTAGAACCAATTAAAAGGTTGATCAATGGAGGATTCCAATTATTATAGGATCAGTAGTTTGGTATCTCAACAGGGCAACAATATTATATATATTTGGTGCACCGAGTTGGCAAATGAGAAATTTCAGTTCGAGCTTTCTCGACAACGACTCCTAATGTCCTCCTGCACCAGGAAGCATCAACTCTTGTATGTAAACATGTAAATATCATTTTGTTTTATTTTATTGATTGCTGCAAATTATATATCATTGTAGATCAGCATCGTAACTTCATTGGATTCTGTTACTCTATGATGAATAAATATACTTTAATTATGAAGACAATTGTGAATAATATGAATTGACTTGGTTTTTTTTTTTTTTAAATAACTTTTATTAAGATGTTAAAAATATTTTTTTTCATTTCAATTTAAAATCAAGCAGAAATGATTAATAATTTTTTTATTATATTTATCTGTTAATATTATTAAATTTAGATTACTTTAATAAATCAACTCGATAACTTATCAATTTAAAAGTTTAATATATATCAGGTTTTAAATTAAATCAAGTAATAATACTTCATGTGACTTGGTGTTAAAATTGGATTTAACTTAAAATAAAAATAAACAAATTTTTTTAAATTAATTTATATTAACTTTAGCTAATTTTCACAACGGATTCTAGTTATGAGTCGGTCCAGCGTAATAACTTTGGTACCATATATATAATTAATATAGCTTACCTGTATATGGGCTAATCATAATAGACTTTGAGCTAGCTTTACTTCATGCGCAATAATCATGGCTGGATCAATTGTTTTTTAAAATAAAAAAAGTGTGTTTGATACTTTTAATATAATTTATGGTTAGCCCTATATTTTCTATGTTTTTTACTTTTTGGTCCTCAAACCTACAATTTGGTACTTTTAATATGATTTCAAGCCTATATATATATATAGTTGTTGACATGTATAGCTGAGTACAGCTATGAGAAAAATTGTAATATAAATGTAATAATAAACAATGAAATCGATCACTTTCCAAATTTCAATGGAGTTTTAATTAGATAATTCCAGGCTGGGATTCTTTTTCATTTTAAAAACCTTTATTTAAAGAGAGAGGGCATTTATAAATGGTGTTTTTTAGTAATATTTTTTTGTTTCATGTTCATCCATCAACATATTCTTCTTCGTAATCCTTATCTGCACAGCTATACTCTTCAAATATAAACAATTAATATTCAACTCTCCAGTTATTACAATATTTTTAGAAAATACCTCTTTTTTTTCACCCCCAAAGTATCAATTTATTCACAATTTCATCCCGAACTAGTTCATTTTATCAATTTCATTGCATACTTTCTTTTTTTTTTACGTGGGGTGTCCGGGCCAACTTACGCGCACCACAACTAATCCCCACGGCCCACTGAACATCCTGCAAGCCCAGTAAACAAGTAAGGCACCGCGGGGGTAACAGGCATGCGCGGTAAGGCTCAAACCCAGGTGCGGAAGAAGGGGACAAACCCCTCCCACCGCTGGGCTAGAAACTCGCGCTACATACCTATTCTTTTTTTTTTAGATTAACGTGGGTGTCCGGACTAGCTTGCGCGCGACTAATCCCACACTACATACCTATTCTTTATTAGACACAATGTTGCCTCTCTACAGTTAACAGACAAGCAAAAATACTTGAATTTTCCCTCATACAGAGAGTGTAATTATCACATAAAGGTGATAAAATTGATTATTTTTTAAAGAGATTGGATAAAATGAAGACGAGGCTGTCCTATTTGTTTATTATCACACATAAAGAGTGTTATTTGTTCAATTACACAACTACTTTTTTTTTATCAAGTGGAAGCCACGAAGTTTTTAATTTGTTTTGTATTATTATGGGGGGTGTTTTTCACGTGAAATTATATTAAAATATTTTTTTAAAATTTTAATTTTATTTCAATAATAAAATTATCGGAAAAGTACTAAATTTTTTTTTATTAATAATGCACCATTTAATTCATCACTCCATATTAAATAGCATAAACCTTTTTCCTAGGAGGAACTAGCCATCTGAAATTTTGAGGATTTCTAATTACAAATGTTACAAGGGAAGGGGGGTGTTGAACTGTTCTTCGATTTTGATGAAGGAAAGGAGAATAATTATTAAGCTATATAGCACTTCCAATATCTTCCTTTCCCTTGTTCTTTTCCAAGATTTGAATGGTGGGATGAAGAAAAAATTTACAAGACTAGAAATTCTACTATCCAGGAAGCTTGAGCTTTCAATCCTTGTGCTTCCTTCCTCATTTCTTGATACACCTTGCGATCATTCTATGAGGTAGTGCATTTTAATGCTTGCCACCCATGTCTAGGATACTCAAGTCCATGTCACTGAAACAACTAAGTCCAAAGAATTCATCTCCAAGATCCTTAGAGTCTAAAACCCATGGAGAGTTACTATCCTCTGATGAAGATTTAGATAGCCCGAATTCACTAAAATCTCCTCCTCTAGTGGCTTGAAAGTTCCAAGATGAATCATCAAGAAATACCTCCGACCATATGCAACTCATTAGTGGATCACTGTCAGTAGTACTGTTAGGTTCTGATGACCCTATGCATTCATCCACTGAAGAATTTTCAGTCGGTGTGGTCGAGCTTGAATTATCAGTAGTGCTGGAGGAGGCATGGCCACAATTTTGCGGGAGGACCTGCTGACCATCAGCGTTAAAATTGGGTTGATCATAATTAGTGTGACAAGGTACTATACTTTC
The DNA here is from genome assembly GCF_000495115.2 of Populus euphratica. Taxonomy (NCBI): domain Eukaryota; kingdom Viridiplantae; phylum Streptophyta; class Magnoliopsida; order Malpighiales; family Salicaceae; genus Populus; species Populus euphratica. The sequence continues at coordinate 331,791 of NW_011499882.1, read as the reverse complement.
TTGAGGACTCCCTTGTTTATTGAGAGGCTCGTGCGTAACAGGATCAATTCCCATCTTTATTAGCTTTTTCTTAATGTGGGTATTCCAGTGATTCTTGATCTCATTATCTGTTCTTCCCGGCAATCTTGCTGCGATTTTGGACCACCTAAAGCAAAAGAAAAGGTCAGAAAAAGTGTACTCAACACAAAGGAACTTTCATGTATTTAATCCCAATTTATATTATCTTGGTATGGGATTAAATATTAGTTAATAGTGTTTAAGTGACAGATTTTTATTTATGATCAAGTGCTAGTTAAAATGTTATCTAGTTCATGCACTTTGTGCACTCATAAAGTGAAAGATTTTAAATTTTATGTCACTAATTGGAAACCTTGGTAGTGATCTACGGGCCAAGACAGCTCTGGGAATCACAAGACAAAAAGAATGTACATGGGATCAAATCAAATTGCAGATGATGCATAAATCAGATTACACATTCCATGTTTCATGTCAAGTGTGGGCTAAGAAGATTCCTTGAAGTTGAATTGTCTAAATAATAATAATAATAATTTATTTTTATTATTATTTTACAGCTAATAATTCTACTTGATTAATAGGAGCTTGCATCATCCCATTATGATGCCCAAGCTAATCATATAAAAATGCAAGAACCCACTTACAACTGGGGAAGAAAAGGTTGGTAGATGGAATCATACACATATTCAAGTGAAATAATACTTCTAATCAATAACCTTAGAGGGACTTTTGATTTTATTTTTTTTGTTATTTCTATTAATTTTTTGAAGAATTTTTTTTGGCCCTGTAAAAAGGATAGGTGGTAGCTATTAATTATGAAAGTATTTCATTAAATTTTATCAGTGTTAGTAAAGTTTTTCCTTGAATTATATCTTCATACTCTTAGATTAATCTGAATTTAAATCTGGAGGTCTTTGCACTTGAAACGAGCCTTACAAATTGTTTGTGAGTTCATTTTTTTATATATAGAATCAACATCAAAATTAAGCCATGTAATTTGTAAAATGAAGCCGAAAAACGGAAGAAGCGAGAAACATATTGTAAAAAATAAGTTAAACATCACTGGAACAACATTATTCAAACTAAAATGATAGAATCATGACATCTTTACACGGAGAGAAAGCTTTCTGTATTGGGAGTTCTTAATTAGCTGCAGAAAATGATCCTACCAAAGCTTCCTACCATAAGTCAAATTTTGCAGTGAACAATGAAATATTCATGCTCTTGAAGGGATAGGTTAATCAATAAAGTAGATGAAGCATAGAACGATGAAATGACAAGGTGGCGTATAAGATAATGGGGCTACCTGTTGCCAAGGCAAGCATGGAGGTCAATGACAAGTTGCTCCTCATCCTCGTTTAGAAGGCCTCTCTTCAAGTCAGGCCGGAGGTAATTAGTCCAGCGAAGACGGCAGCTCTTGCCACACCGGCGGAGTCCGGCGAGCTTGGGTACAGCACGCCAGCAACATTGGCCATGTGTGAGAATAAAATTGACCAACTTCTTGTCTTCCTCAGCTGTCCAAGGGCCCTTCTTCACACCAAGTTTGTCGCAACAAGGTTGTCTACCCATCACTATGGCAAGTCACTCGTTGCTATATCACTTCCACCTAATTACTCCCAGAGAACAAAGCCCCACTCACCCACCTTTATATACTAGTGATTTCTCTTGCTTAAGGGCAAATCAAAATGATAATTTGGAGATGAACATGTCTCACACGCCTGTTTTGTGTATGTGAATTACACTTTCTAGCTAGCCAGGCTTTGGCTTGGCATGAAACTCAACTTTCTCCTTCCTTTGACGCACATACCACGCTATTAATAGCTTTCCCATGTCAAAGATAGAGGGAATATTTTACGTAATAAGTTTAATTTTTTTTTTCGTGTTCATATTTTTCTCCACTTAGAAAATTTCTTTAATAAAAGAGGCCTATCTAATCTCATGATCATGTAAATTCAAATTTTTTTTTTTTAAAAAAAAATGTTCTTGCATAGTTTCGTTGTTGTGGAAGGTGAAGTTATAATTGTTATATCAAGTAACTTGGAACGCTTGGACATTCAAAATTGGGTCAAAACAGAAATTTGAAGGATGGATATTTAAATTCTAATTGAATAGAACATAAAAATATTATTGGCTAAAGTTTTTTGCGTGAAGCTACACCCTAGCAAGAAAAATCAATATAATGCTTCGTAATAATCTTTATGATGATTTGACCTACATAATCAAAACCATGTCATCAATCATGAGGAAATTAAAAAAATATTGTAGTTGAATAAAAAATAAAATATGAAGATTATTCTATTAAATGTATTTCTAGATCAATTTTGTGTATCAAAATTAAATTCAATAACCCTTAAGAGTAGCAAATTTAGTGATTAAAAAGGTTTATTTAATTTATTGATTAATATTCTCATCCCAAGTCTAAAATCATTCATAGAAAGAATTTAATCTTCTTATATATATACTATACACACTATATCGAAAATACCTCTTCCTAACAAGAACAAATCATATAGTATATTGCATTCAAATCATACATGGGCATTCTTCTTGCACATACAATGTCTCTCCCAATAAATCTTGCTAAATAATTGCACCCTTATCATGACAAGAAAATGAGATTGCTTTTCTCTCTGCCTGTAGCCTCTGCCATGGACAAGAACAAGATCAAGATCATAGCATTTGGCATTTGATCCGCGCGTGTGATTCACTTGCCTGTAAATTGCTTTGGGTGTGGAAGATAATGGACCCACTACGAGTTTCTTGAAAGGAGCCCAGGACCTAAAAATTGATAGGCTCCTGTGAGCTCGGCTCCATGGGTGCTAGGGTCCAAGAAGGTGATGCTACACAGCTAGATGGACCAATATGAAGTTGACACGTTGATTTTCAAATTTGCCTTCTCCACTTTCTTACACAATCCAAACAAGCTTGTTGATTACTTGAGCGTTGCGTCATCACTCTCGTCATCACCATTCCCGGGGACACAAACAGAGCTGTCTTCACCGCCACACACTGTGTACCCACCAGAAATAACACCACCAACAATTAAGGGAAAAAAACAAAAAAAAAAAAAACCTAAATGAGCTCAGTGATCCATTCGGGCGTATGAGAGGAAATGCTGTGAGCTCGAACATTTATTTTTTCCAGGTTTTTTTGGTTATTTAATTATTATTTTTTCAGTTTAATCTTTTTTATTTGGATTAATTTGGGATTGTGCTTGATTATTTATTTTTATTTAGCTTGGTATTGACTTCTCATTATGTGATAAAGAAAATTGACTTTAGATTGAAAATTGATTTGGAAAAATTAAATTAAATTTAAAAAATCAGTGTAATGGGGGACTGAGTTTAAACACCAGAGAAGTATTGGGCCTTTTTTTCTTGCAAATATCAAGCACTAAGTTACATGGGTAAAGAAGAGATTCAAAACTTGTTTTAGTCTATTCATTTTTTATTTTTCAGTTTATTCCTCTTACATTGAGTTTTATTGAGTTTTTTTAAGGTTATACTAGATAGTTTTAGGATCTCATGATGTGATGGAAAACAATTCCAGCACTAGTTTAGTATATTGTTTTATATATAAAAAAATAATTTTATTAATTTTAAGTATTTAAGGTTCCAAGAATTTAATTCGATATCAAAATAATTCCAAAGATTAAAAAATACAAATAAATAATTTTGTTAACATGTGCAATGTATGTGCTAGTGTTTATAATGAAGTCATTATATTTAGGGGTGTTAAAAAAAACCGAAAAACCGATTAAATTTAGAAAACCAGAAAAAAAAAAACTGAAAAAACCGAACCGAAAAAAAACCGATTAAACTGAGTAAAATTTTGAAAAAATCAGCCGGTTCAGTTCGGTTTCGGTTTTGTAACCAAAAAACCAAAAAACCAAACTGAACCAAAACCGGAAAAAAAACCGAGCCAAACCGATTTGAACCGGTTTTTCCCTTTAAAAACCGAACCGAACCGAACCGAAACCGGTCGGTTTGACCCGGTTCGGTTTCGGTTTTTTTTTTCAAATTTTTTTTTCCGGTTTGGTTACTTTTTCTTTATAAAAACAGAACTAAACCGAAAATGAACACCCCTAATTAGGGCCAAAACTGGGTCAAACCAACCGGTTTCGGTTCGGTTCGGTTCGGTTTTTTAAGGGAAAAACTGGTTCAAATCGGTTTTGGCTCAGTTTTTTCGGTTTTGACTCGGTTTTTTTCCGGTTTCGGTTCGGTTTTTGGTTATAAAACTGAAACCGAACCGAACCGACTGATTTTTTCAAAATTTTACTCGGTTTAATCATTTTTTTTCAGTTTGGTTTTTTCGATTTTTTTTTCTGATTTTCTCAGTTTAATCGGTTTTTCAGTTTTTTTAAACACCCCTACCCCTAATTATACTTTAGCAATGTATGATAATTTATTGATAGCATAACATCATTGTCCATAATTAAATTCAGAGCAGCACACTAAGCTCTTCTCAAATATCTAGTTTATGTAGATGGTGGATTGACTACGAGGCTCTAATTGTTTTTTATTTTCTATTCTCCTTATGGTTTCATTGATTTTTTAGGGATTCATTTTAGTTTGCAAAAATAGAAAGTTATCTTATTATTTTATTTTTGTATCAAATTTGTTTTTATTCTTTTTAATTATTTTTTCCTCAATATTTGCTTTTATTTTATTTTTATATTAAATTTAGTTCTCATTCTTTTGATTACTATTTATTTTGTTTTGGGTCATTTTCTTAATCAATTTTTATTTTCAATTTCATTTCTTATTATTTAGTTTCATTTTAGTTCTATATTAAGTGTAATCTTCATTCTTTTTAGTTCTATTTATTTTGTTTAAGATCTTTTTTTTAATTGATTTTATTTTCAATTTCATTCTTAATTATTTGATTTTATTTTTATTATTATTTTATCTTAAATATTATATTGGTTAGGGATTGAGATTTTTTATTTTTTTTATTTTCTTTTCAATGAGGTTATTTCAAACTTGTATTCCAAGTCGTGGATTTTATTGGTTAACCTAAGTTGACTTGAATATTTTTTTTTGTTTTTTAATTAATTTTTTTTAGTCTCATCCTTTAAGATTGAGTTGAATTAATAATTGAGTTTTATAATTTTATTGAATTTGCTTTCTAAGTTGTTATTCTAGTCCCATGACTATGTTGTAGATTTGACATTTTGACTTGAGTCATTATTTTTGCTTTTTTTTTTAATTGATGTTTTTATTTTATCCTTCAATATTTGATTTGTTAATAATTGAATTTTAATTTTTTTATTTGTTTTTTATAGGTTTACCTCATTCTCATTTAATTTTTGATTTGTATCAAATAAGATCATGAAGATCTTTGAAGATTTTTTTGGGGTATTGTTTTTTATAATATTAGCAAGTGTTCATTTTTGCAGTTAATCATTGTTATTTTTTTTAGTTTGGTTTATTTATTGTTGTTGTTTTTTTAATTATATTATTAAATTAAATAAATTTATTAAACACAATCAAATCAATGACTCGAGTCTCAAAATTTTCTTATTTATTTAAAAACACTAGTGTCACCGAGGCATTCTTTTTTATATTAATTTTTTTTTGATCTAGCCCATATAATAGCACAATTTACTAATCTATATTACATAGAAGACCTGGTTCGCCCGTGACTTGATCTAAGACTTGAGTTATGGATTGAATAAGTTAGCTCCTAAGTTAACAGTTAACTAAGATTTTTTTTTTATTAACATAACATTATTTTGAATTGAAAAAATAGAATAATATCATTTAAAAAAAATATTAATCAGATCGGGTTAGATTGAATCATGAATTAACCTATAAAATCACTCAAGTTTGATTGCATCAACTTTGTAGGTGGTTCAATATCGAACTCGGCTTGAGGTAATTCCTAGATTAATAAATCATCGGGTTAACCTACCAGATTAAACAGATTTGATATTTTATGCCATCAACCCATGGTTGCTCAAAGACAACAACAACACATGCACATTTTTCTCATGGTTTTAAGGGTAGGAGGGCTTCCAAATATTTTTCTGCACCAAACAGGATTGAAATCTTGTTCACGGGTGTATGTCACTGCATATTATAGTATTAGCTAGTCAATCCATTAGGTTAAAATGGTAGGCAATCAATTTTATTTTTATTTGTTTTTTTTTTTAAAAAAAAACAGACCTACACTCCTAGCAGTACAAGAAAATGAATAAGCTCAGGCATTAACCTAATCAATCCTATAAGTCAACTTAATTAGACAACCAACTAGCTTGGCAAAGAAAAACTCCCTTATCATTTTTGGAGGCTTGACTTTGATGATGAATATATTTATTTCTAATATTATTATTTTGAATTTGAATCCAAGGACAAGCTATGAGTATGCATATGATCTTAATATATGCTAGAAATAAAGGAAAATAGTTGAGAATACGCTATCCAGCATGATTGGTAGATTCTTTATGTGTGCCTTTTTTCCATGTTATTTATCAAGAAATTCACTCTCAGATCCTAATAATACATTACAGCATTGTTTGACAATGGTGTGCTTGCAGATTCCGAAAGAAGACTTTAGTATGGATCTTGCTTTTTTGCTATGATTTTAATGCCTTTTGGAAATAAAATACGAAGGGGGTCTGAGTAGCTCGTACCAAAACTGACTTCATACAGGTTTTGCTCACCAAAACTTAAGATTCCACTGAAAATAATGAACAAAGTCATACGAATTTTATTTTAATTTTCACCCACCTGATCTTATTATACCTACAAATGATTGCAATAAATATTTAATATTACCAATAAATGATGTAATGTTTAAAAATAATATTGAAATAGTCATAGAAAGAGTATCCTTCAACAACAAACAACAATAGAGAGAAAAAAATAATAAGTATCATCCTTTCATAGGCATCCACAATAGAGATGTCTCAGATTTTTTAAGTTATTGCAAGTTCGTGTGTGTGTGTAAGGAATCAAGAGTAAAGTTGTCACAGCTCCATTGAGTGTTAGGTCGGCAACAAGCACCTTTTAAACTTCCTTCATGCGATCCATAATTCTTGTATGGGCAGAGTGTAGCCTCCCTCGTGCTAAAATGGGATGGACCAGCTAGCTGCTGTTCATGAACTATATTAATGTTGCATCATGGGGAGAGGCTCCTGACCCAACAAAAAAAGAGGGTCTCTATGATTATGCATGGAATAATTGGTACAATGTATAGTTTCTTTTCAAATGAATTAGCTGATTTTGATTGATTGAGTGATCAAAAGTGCTGATTCTTTGTTTGACTTGGTTTTTTGTTGGGATTGTATGGTTAAATCACCTAAAGGAATGTATAGTCCACAGTCAATCTTACTTCATTATGATGATCAATTGATTCCATAATATAAAAAATAAATAAATTTTTTTTTTTTTTTTTTTTTTTTTTTTTTTTTTTTTGATTTACGTGGGGTGTCCGGGCCAGCTTACGCGCACCACGACTAATCTTCACGGCCCACTGAACACCCTGCAAACCCAGCAGGCAGGTAAGGCAGCGCGGGGCTGACAGGCATGCAACTCCAAGGCTCGAACTCGTGACAGCAGAAGACGCAAAGCGTCATTCCACCGCTGAGCCGGTGCCTTCGGTGCGTCCACAGTCAATCTTACTTCATTATGATGATCAATTGATTCCATAATATAAAAAATAAATAAATAAAAACTATATATTACTCCATAGGCTGCTAACAATGGTGAAGGAAATGCCAAATCTCATTTATAAAGCATGGTCGATGGGATACAAGTATATTTTTTGTAATGCAGCTGGAAGAAGGAAGTGCAATTGGAATTATTTATTTATTTATTTATTTTCCAACCACATTTGCAACTTCATTTGAATTTAATATTGAATGAATTTAATTGCAACGTACAAAGTTATTAAACCTAGATTTTCTATGTATCCACTCACTCAAGAGTCAGCTGGTAACAGGTTACGAGAGTAATCTAGGTTCATAGAAGTCAATAAAAAACAATATTATTTCAAGTTTTTTTTCCTTTAAAAAAAGATAAAAAATCATTGTCTAAATTTCATTCGAAACCAATTCCAAGTAAAATTTCAACCATTAAATTAGCCTATAAAAGTTAGATTAGCATAATTGAGAGTATAGTTGTTGTTTTTTATAAAGTAATTTTTACTCAGAAAAGTATATTAATAATATTTTTTTATTATTTTTTAAAAAATTATTTTTAAAATTAGTATATCAAAATAATTTAAAAATATAAAAAATATATTAATTAAAAAAAAATTAATTTTTTTCAGAAGTGCCAAACAGACAATATGGCTATCTCTATTGCTCCTGTAATGATAAATTGGTAGCCTAGCTGCCTTTTCTCCAACGCCAAAAGCCAGAGCTAAATTTTTTATATGGGTTTTGGAATAGTATAAATACTGTTTTTTATTTTATTTTTTATATACACTACAATAACAAAAATATTTTACCAACCCATTTGTATTTTAATATATTTAATATCAATACGTTTGTTTTTTTAGAAAAGACTATTAACAAGAACTCTTTAAATAATATATTTTAATGTTTTGGCCAATTGAATAGACATATAGAATTGACTTTTCTCATTTTAGCTCTTCATTTAGCTCCTATTGGAACTGGGAAAAAAAAAAAAAAGCTTCTGGCTCCATCTCCAAATGCTCAGATTTGACAGGGCAAATTGGAAAATGGGCTATAAAATCTGTAGATCAATGGTAAATGGGCAAAGAAGCAATAGGGACATGGCAAATTAGCTACATAATGGGCTCTATAAAATTGTTGATCAACAAATTCTCATATCTGACCAAGCAATGGCCTTTGATCTGCAAATTTCTCATTATAACTCGTATTACTATTCTATTTCACAAGTTGTAATTCATAACATTTTTTTTTCTAATTTCTCTAAAAATTTTAATGAAATTTGTAGTCAAGAATCGTCTTTCCAAAATCTATATTACATTTTTTCATGTAATTATTCGACTGGGAATTCGAACCTGGCGCTCCAACTAATCACACCAATTCTGACAATCATTGTTCCTGTCGAAGTGCCAAATCCAACTAGCCTGCTTAATTGGACCAGTTTTCCGTAGTTTCCTCTTCAATTAACCTCCCAATCAAGCTTTGGAAGATGTAGAAATTCAATAAAAAGAGGATTCTGTATAGTAGTGCCAGACTGCCAGCCCTTCCTCGAGAAGCAGAAACAAGACAGGCCGAATCTATCTCTAAAAATAGCCCGTCTAAAGCCATGATTCCAAGTTAATCGAACCTGACACTGCAGCCCACAGCTCAGCTTTAGAAGGACCGCAAATACCAAGTTTTGCCATGAATCCATGCAGCATCCCTTGTCGGACCACGGCACAAGCCACCCTTGGACGACCCTTTTATGCTTCACCAGTGTTAATTTTAAGCCAGGAACCAACAGGTTTCTGCCAAGCTACCATTGATTCATCACCGTGAGGCATAACAGAGGATTTCAAGGTCTTAGATTTGGCAGTATCATTAACAAAAGATAGAATTTCAATTACAACGGTTCCCACACAATTCTTACCCTGAGAATTTCTACTATTTTGCCATTTACAGAGCTTCCATATAGTCACTCCAAAAATCAAGCTCCATTTATCTATTCCTTCCCGCAGAATCCTGAATTAAGCAACGGGGAACCCGGTTTTCAAGAGAACTAGCGAAAAAATCATCCCAAGCTTCACAAGACACGAGTTTCCTCCGAATGATTTTATCCCGTCAACAGTTTCCAAGGACGGGCAGCACATTTTCTTCAGCATGAGAATCACCTTTATGGCTTCGAAATCGAAGCCCATTTGTCATAAGCTTCCGATACCCTATTAACCACATATGAGCCTTGATGCGTTGAGGTCCACCCTACTTTCAAACAAGAAACCAAATCCTCTTTGTAGCATCCCAATTCTGCTTTTCTAACAATTCATGGGCTGATATAGAAGAGTACTCATCATTCGGAGTTAGAACTTCAAACAATGGCATCATCAAGAGCAATTTTCAGCAACAAAGCCAAAATTAAGGAGAAATCTCTCTAAAGACTCCAATTCCACTGTCCAGTGTCCAAAATAAAAAGAATTAACAGAAGCACTCCTTAGTTCCTCAGGAACAGGTTCAATGACAGAATCATACAAGATGGTAAAAAACTCCATCAAGCCAAAACCGTGATGATTACCATTTCCTAATATCATTGAATACCCTCCAACAACCAAGGCCAAATCAACTCTCCAAGGAGAAACAGCAACCTTGTTTCTCTAACAACAGGAATTTTTTCCGAGACAATACCATATTAAACCCTAAGAACTTGCACCCATAAACTCTCCTAGTTAGATAAAATCCCTCATCCAATCTCGTAATCATAACATCATTTATAGAATTAAGATGTCCGGACAATAACTTCTTCTTTTTTCAGAGTATCTTTCTTGAAAAAAATTAGTTTTTCCTCCCTGATGTTTGCACTGATACTGGTGCTCTGGTTTGGTTTCTATCAAATTGATTATGATCTCCAATAATGTTAAAACCCATCAGGTAGAGTAATGGTTTATCAGAATAGCATGGAAATGCTAAAGGAAACAGAGCAGTGTGAGAATGAAGGGAGAACAGTGGAGATATCAAAGGGGTGGGGATTTTGAAGCTTGATTTGGTCAGTGGATGATCTTCATCCAGTCAAATGAGTTTTGCACTGGCTGTGGAGCATATAATCATGTCGGTGTTGATGCAGACTGGACTCGAACCAAGTGTTGTGATTTTCTTTGACTGCCATGAAGAAGAGATGGCAAAACGAGTGCTCAACCGCAACCAGGTGCTTACGCATTATATAGTTTTTCTGCCACTGAAGTTATGTCACAGCAATTGCTGATGTATATTAATTGTTATTTCATTGCAGGGCTGAGTTGATGATAACATAGATACAGTCAAGAAGCGCCTGAAAGTGTTCAAAAACCGAAATCTTCCTGTTATTAACTACCACTCCAAGAGAGGAAAACTTCATATAGCAAGTATTTGGAAACTAAAAACTACCTTGTAACTCAGTGGCCATGACTATCTTGTTTCTTTCCTTCAAGCTTGTCCTAGTGTTAGATTCTTTTATGGACATTTACCATGATTTATGTTTGATAGCAGTTCACTTCTGTTTCTGGTTACATATGAAGTAAATAGAGTAAGAACTCTGAGACTTACACTTGTAGATATAAACATGTGCAGATCAATGCAGTGGGAACAGAAGATGAGATATTCGAAAAAGTTCGCCCTATTTTTTTTCTGATTGTGGTATGATATCTCATTACTTTCCTTTCTAGCCTGCCCCATCATTTCTTGACCACTTTCAAATCTCATCTTCTCTATGTTAATAGCCACAATTATATTAGATTTCTTAATGTTGACAGATCTATAGGGTAATAGGATCACTTTGAAACTGATATTCACTTGAGGAAATGCCACCAGTCTCTTCTGCCACCAATTTTTTACTCTAATATGAGGTATTAGGTTATCAATGCCTCTATGTTTTTGATCCTACCACATATTCTGTCAAGATGAAAAGGTATTAAAAAAACCTCTTTGTGTTAGTCAAAGCATTTGTATACACCAATGATGAGTTAATCTTTCCTGCAGCTGGAAAATGAATTGAAAACTGTTTCAGTCAGGGCTGAGCAATGAAAGGTTTCTAATTTTCTATGTCTTTAGCTGGACTTGCAACCCTTTTGCACCGCATTGATTCTAAAGGCCGACGAACTTCAGATTTCTCAAAGGATTGAGATTCTCAGCAAAGGGATTATTGAAATTCCATGGCGACAAGCATTTCTCAGCCTTGAACACTTCAGTATCCAGTGGTTTTGCTGGTGCATGTACAATATATTTCAGGTGCGAGAAACCCTTGAAGCCAACCTGTTTCAAACACGGAAGTTCCTACTCTTGAATGATCTACAGAAAACAAGGCTCCTTTCAAAAACTTTCATACACAAAACAAGATTCATACAAAATATAGTTTAAACAATCTGTTTAATTTATTGTGCTCCTCTCTGTGTGTGTGTATCAATGAGTAAACTATACTTGGTTCACGTGTTTCTAGCGAAATAAATAGTCAATCTCTCTTGTTTAAAAAACCCAGGCATGAGGCAAATGACTCTTAAATTAGACCGAAAACGCATTAGAAACAGATAAATCTCCACCGAAACCGAAAACATGACCAACCCTATATTTCCCAAGATCATGGATAGCCACTCTCCTCGTCAACCACAAACCAAACGCAAAGCCATAAATCATGTTGTTTGAGACCTTGAATCTATGGAAATAGACATTGATAATAAATTCATGCCCCCATCTTTCATTGCAAATGGGAAGCCCAACAAATGGACCCACTCCTCCTGTAATCCCTAAATCCACCCCCTCCCTTCGAGTTCTCACTCGTAGTGAAAATCTTAATTTTTTTTTAATTAATATGAATATTCAAGTTAAAAATATATATATATAAAAAAAGACTCAACAGGATATCACGAAACGCACACGTAGGCGTCCATGTGTTTTCATTAAAGCTCACGTGTGACACACCATGATGACTAGGATACAGTATTATAATATTATACCGTACATCGCGCAAGATATCGAGGGGCTAATTAACAAAGCAATCTTCTGTGATTAATTTAATTGTTTGTCTTGTACGATTAGTTAAAGAAAATTCGATGAATTATTGGAAGGATTAGCATCTCTTATGCTTTTGGCCGTCATTTAGTCGTTATCTCTATAGTACACCTTTTGACCCCCACAATTTTTATTTTATTTTTCTAATTAAAGACCAGTTCACATTCCTTTTTCCCAGAGTGATTTGATTTTTTACTTCTATTTTTCACATTTTTCATGCATTTAGTTCTGTTCTAGTATTCTTTTAATTTCCATAGTCAACACTTGTCTTCACTCTTTTTTTTTTTTAATTTCCTTAATTCTATACTATTTTTTACAGTCGAAAATTACAGTTTTTTCATCCGTAATTAGTTTGGTACTTAGAGTTGAGTGTAGCTTAGTTTCTATAATTTATTGAAACAAAATAATTAATTCAATAGCATCAAAACCATTTAAATAGTATCTTGATCACTGTTTAATCAGGCTTATCCAGTAGTCTTTTTCTTAAAAATATCTACTTTTAAAAATATCTACTTTTCTTATTAGTCTAGATATTATCCCCTTCTTCTCTTGAAAAGCAAAAATTAAAAAATAAGATGAAATAGGTGAGAAGTATTAAGTTATATATATCGAATATATATTTTTTTTAAAATCATGAGAACTGATTAATTAGTTTTGCTAAAATAATAGGATTAGGTTATATATAATTAACTCTATGAAACTATGATAGATGCCATCCACAAGTATAGTAAGAACAAAAACAAGAATACTATGATAATAATAATAATTAAAAAAACTTCCGTTGATGCTTTTAGTTTAAACATGTAATTCTACTGAATTATTAGCTAGCTCGTCCAGAGACTCTGTAGCATAAAGAATCTATTCTTTTTATTTTTATGGTTATTATTATTGTTTATTTAAAAATATCTTAAAATATTTTTTATTTTTAATATCAATATATCAAAACTATTTAAAAACATAAAAAATATTAATTTAATTTTTTTAAAAGTTTTAAAAATTAAGATTTTACATTAATGTATTAAAATAATATTTTTTTAAATGTAAACTTAGAATCTAAATAATATTATTAAATTAAACTATAAAGTTATTAAACTAATTATTTTATTAAAATAATAATATTTTAGTTTAAATATGAGAGTTGAATCAGTTAGAATAATTAAATTTAAATAAAATATTAAATTAAAAAATTTAATTTAATGAATTAACCTTTTAGAGTTTGATAACTATCTTTAAAAATAAATATTTATTTAATTTTAAAGGATATAGTTTAACTAATAAAATTTATTTTTTAAAATTTATAAGTTAAGTATTATAAATTTTTAAAGTATTTAATTATAAATTTTAAAATTATTAAAAATTTATATAATTATCAATTTTAAACATTAATTAAAGTATAATAAAGCTGGCTAAACTTAATTAAAATAATAAGAATAATAATAATAAAAAATATTCATTGAATTTGGTTAGTGTTATGTCACGGATAGACATGAGGAATCCCAGAGGCAACTACTTGGATGGAGGTTGACACTTGGCACTCGTTATGCGTTCCTCGAAGATATGTAATGCTGACCTGAACCTAGTATTGCCGGTTTATGAGAAATACTTTTTTTACCCTCCGGAAACCATGATGAATCGCAGCTATTTTTAGGAATGAGCTGAAAATTTTATTTATTTTTTATTATTTTGAAGGGTTGGTATAAAAATTTTTAAAAATATTTTTTAATATATTTTTAAATAAAAATATTTCTTAAAAGTAATCTCTACTATATTTCAAATAGTTTATAAATTAAAATTATAGTCAAAATTTATATAAATTTTTACTATTAAAGTGAATAATTGCTAATATTTAAAGACACTTCATAATATTTATATATAAAATTTTTATTTTAAAGTTACACAAATAATTGTGTAATTTTATGTAAATAGAATTTGAATCTTTTGTTTCGATGAATTGAGTGATTACATTTATAAATTTTAAAATATAATATATAATGTATTATTTTTTATTTTAAAAATAATATTTAATAAAAAATAAAAAATAGTAATTGGAATAGGAAAACTGTATTATTATTTATCTATCTCAACTGAAGAAACTCTTGAATTTGATTTGAGAATTCAACAAGTAATTAATCTTTCATATTTATATAGGATTGACAAATCATAATACCCGGTTAAGTATAGAAAAAATTAGTAATAAAAAATGATAGATAATGTAGAAAAATGTTTGTAACCGGCACTAATGGTTTCAGGCCAGGTTCAAATATCTTAAGACACGTGGCACTTTAAAGAAAGCGAGTGTCTAAAGTGAGTATCCAAGCACTTGCCGGTACGTCATAAAGACATTTGCTCTTATCTTTTACTTTTCATTCTTTTACACCTACATGGCAGTTGGATATACTGTCTGTATTCCGTACACCGAATACACCCCAACGCCCCCAGCGCAAGGTAGCACTCAGCACTGGGCACTAAATCCATCATCAAGGCGTTCAGACTTGTCTCTCCATCACCCCTCTATAAATTCAGACCCTCAACACTAGCTCTCTCAACACCAACTCTCCAAGCCACTCTCCAACCCAAAGGAGATCCAATTTTCTTGTCTAACATGGCGAAATCTAGCCTTGTCTTGCTGCTACTCTCAATTTTGTACATTGCTGGCACTGCAACTTCTGCTAGCACCGCAAGTTCAAGTGCAAGCGCTACAAATTTCATCAAGGCCTCATGCACCGCCACAAAATACCCTGCCTTGTGTGTCGAATCCCTCTCCCTTTATGCCACTTCAATCAACCAAAGTCCACGCCAGCTAATTCAGACGGCCTTGGCTGTGAGCGTAGACAAAGCTCAGTCCACCAAGACATTTGTCTACAAGTTGACGAAGTTCAAGGGAGTTAAGCCCAGAGAAAAGGCAGCGATAAAGGATTGTTTTGAAGAGATTGATGATACCGTGGACAGGCTTGTTAAGTCAGTTAAGGAGTTGAAGAACATGGGGTCATCTAAGGGTTCGGATTTTCAATGGCATATCAGTAATGTTCAGACCTGGATTAGTGCTGGATTGACTGATGAAAACACTTGTGTTGATGGTTTCGCTGGCAAGGCTTTGAATGGAAGGATAAAGAATTCAATAAAGACAAGGTTTGTTCATGTTGAAAGGGTGACTAGCAATGCACTTGCTTTGATTAACAAGTTCGCTTCCAAGTACTAATTAAGTAGCTGCTGCTACTGGCCATTGGAGTCCTTTTTCTTGGCCAAGCTTCTTGAAAACGATCTGGGTTACCTCTTGTTGAGCCTTGGTTTTACTGTTTATGTATCATAAAGAATTTTGAGTGATGTAGCTTTTGGACCTTTTATCCTTAAATATACATGTGTGTGTGTGTGTGTGTGTGTTCCATGGTTTATGAAGGCATTTTTATTTGCCTCTTCGGTATCAAATGATTGTTGATAGGTGCTTGCATACAATCAAGAACAGCAATTTTCATAATTGACTCTTATTAATCAATTGTTATACGATCGACAGCATTATAACTGAGGTAAAGATTAAGAAGAAAAAGTTAACAGATAATCCAAGAAAAGAATCATAATTACAGGTAACATGGCCCCAGTTCACACTATCACGCACCGCTAGTTGTGTTCAAATCAATACCTACTTTAGGAAAAAAAACAGTTCATTTCAATACCATTTTCCACTTCTGTTGCTAGATGATGCGTTTTAAGGAAAGTATAATCCCTTGATTGAAGGGGAGCACAGGCCCCAAAGACCTGGCCCTTGAAAGCAAACATGGCTGCATGGACCCCAGAAATATCAGGCGCTGGATTCAATAATCATGGAAAAACAGTGGACGGCATTGAAGGGTGTGAAAGCTCAATGCTGAGAGCAGACAAAGAGGACTTCAGTGGGGACTCTTTAGTGACCACTACCACGTGAAGGATCTTGTCTTCTGCAGAATGGAAAGAAGCAATGAAGACGAACATAAACAAACATATATTTCTTTAAATAAATTACTGAAATCTGCGGAATTGAATGCGGCGGTGGCATGGCATGTGAACCTGCCGGAGACAACGGGAGATGGGGCACATGGATATCTTGAAAAATTAGCAAATGGGACCAGCCTGATTGACATTCGACCCCATACAGCCATTCTCTAATCAGGCTGCTTGGATTTTGCTCCCAGAATTGTTGTCTTTATAAGAAAAAATAAAAAGAAAGGGTAAAGTTTAGCCACGTCCTTTTTTTTATGTTCTTCTTGGCCTCTGCGCAAGAAACGCGTGTACGTGCCCACAATTTATGCCTGGTCATCAGTCTTCCTTTCAGGCAGCTTTCAAATATGAAGACCGATTTCTTTTTCTATTTGAGTTTTTAATAGGTATTCATGAACTTATCAAAACAAATCCTTACTTGGAGTCTTAAAAAAAAAAAAGTTGCTTGATGTACTGGGCAAATAATTTTGTTCAAAGATGGATCGGTTTCCAACCTAAATTGTGGCTGGCTAAAATATCGTCTATCTAAATTTTAAAATTATTTTTTCTTGAAATTTATTTTTTTGGATTTTTAGTATTTTTTTAAATATGTTTATATTTAACATAAATTTTAAAAAATAAAAAATATATTATTTTAAAACATTTTTAAATAAAAAAACATCTTAAAATATAATATCTACGGACTCTATCAAACAAGTGCTCTCAGCTCATATTTTAACAATATATTTAAAGAGGTATCCAAAAATAGTCATTAAACATAATTCAATAAAATATGTTGATTTGATGACATGCCAATTCAAAGTTTGTTATTGTCCACTGCGTATTGTTTTTCAATTTATTTTGGATTTTAATTTAAAATTATTTTTAAATTTTGTTTTTTATTATTAAAAAAATTGATTAACAAAAAAAATATTTTCAGTATAACTGAAATGTTGTATGCACTAAGATCGATGAGATTACTTTTAAACTATTATTACTAACAATAATAAAATGATGGCCACTGAGGCTTACATGGTCGGTAATTTCAGGGCCCGTGAGATTAGTCGTGGTGCGCGCAAACTGCCCAGACACCCATGTTAATCTAAAAAAAAAAAAAAAATTTTATATTAAAGTACTTGAAAGCCATGGCATTCTTTCCTTTCCATAATGAAATTATCTTTTTCTAGAGATCTCTTTTGTGCCACTGAAAAATAATATTCATTCATTCTTGTAATGATTTCCTTTCCATCTTTTTTTTTGCCAATCCCAATTTAAATGACCATTTTAAAAACATTACTGTAGGTAAAAGTGAAATGAGAAATGATAATCAAAACAACCAATATATTTTTTAATTCCTTGAAAATTGTGTTTTTTTTTTGTCAGATAAACTATTTTGAGATTGAAAAAAAATATAACTATAAAAGTAAAATGAGAAATCATTATCAAAACAATCAATTTCCTTAAAGAATTTGGCCCTTTTCTATCAAATAAATTATTTTGGGATCAAGGGAGGTAGTAAAAGGGAGAAAACAAGTCTAAGCATGTGTACATTATGATTTGAAAAGATAGATTTATAAAAAGCTATAAATTGTATTTTTTTTTAATAGGATTCATCCAAAACTCCGGTGACATGTCTTGATTAATTAAATATTCTTAAATTTATAGTTATAATAAAACACAAAGTGCTCTGCATCATACCACGCATGACGCAAACAAATAGAGTCTGTGGAGTACAAGGTAAAAATGTCTCTTCATGACCAGTTTGTTATTGATGTTTTTCTCAGCAATAATGGAGAATACCCTAAATTTCCAAATCCAACTTCAATTCTAACCATTAACATGGGCACCCATAACTCATGAGGACTTTCTTGTTTTTCTACGAAAAGAAAACTTATTTTGAGATGGGAACATGAAGAAATATTGTAAAGTTGATGTACGCATTATCCATATATATATATATATATACTTTGACTTTTTTGTAAAGCTGATTTGAATAGCTCGGAAACTACCAATCAATCTTATAAAGAAGCGTTTGATAATGTGGTGCTTATATCATTTCGATCATCCATTTGATTGAGAATGAAGTGGAAAATATTTTTCCATTCTTTAATTTTCTATTCTCAATTCCTATAACTAACTCAATGCAAATAATTAATCTTGGATATCTGGATTAATTTACATGTATTATAATTAATTTTTAAATTTATTGAACATCATATAAACTTGGTAAATAAATAAAAC
Organism: Populus euphratica; assembly: GCF_000495115.2. NCBI lineage: Eukaryota > Viridiplantae > Streptophyta > Magnoliopsida > Malpighiales > Salicaceae > Populus > Populus euphratica. Next base: position 312,935 of record NW_011499882.1, on the reverse strand, counting down.
ATCATGAATGTAACAAACATACACAAAAAAAAAAAAAAATTGAATCTAGACATTAGGTAAGGGATTCCTTGTCAAGATCAATAAGTCAAGATATCAAATACGCACATAATTAATCTTAGTTGATTTACAAGGTGACATGTCACGTGGACATAGGATTATAAGATGCTTTTGTAGAGAATTTATAAAAATGGCTTGCAGGATCCAGAAAACATGAACTGGCATCATCGAATCTAAACATTCCTAAGAAGGAAAATCCTTATAAAACCTAATCGCTAATTGCCCTCTTAATCTCTTAATTCAAAGTTTAATTTAAGCAAAAAAAGAAAGAATTAATTTCCCAAAATTAAGAGATCAAAATCATAGGCCTAAGTGGGAATCGATTTGATTTTGAGATTATGAATCACGATTTCTAGAGCGGATATATTTTCCCATGTGCACTCCTATTGTGTCAACCAAAAATACATGATGTGTTGAATTAATTTGTAGTGTTTTCGGTGGTCATGATCACTAATCATGACATAGTGGGTATATTTCAAGGTTCTTTCTTGAGACTTTTTGAGAGCTCAATTAGGTTGCTAATTATTGCTGGAGAAGCCCTCTTAATTACCGCTCAGCAACAAATAACTCCCTAATATATATTTTTTCTTAATTTTAGTTATCAAGCTATTTTGGGTCAAATGTTTTATATATATATATATATGAAGCATGCGATTCAATGATGAAATTACAAGAGGATACGTTTTCATATAAAAATAAAATAAAAAAATTGAAAAATTAATGGTTTAACACAACAATGAGGAAATACAAGCACACGCACACGCACATTTATATTTAAAGAAAGGAAATCACTTACTACGTACAGAGGAACCAAATCTTAAAATTACACGAATCAAGAAACATGGCTCAAGCCTCTCAAGTTTCAATTGATCAAACACATGAGAACAATTCAAGCCAGATGCCATATCAGTATAGAAATTCTCAATTGCTTCTCACTAATTTGAATATGAGCTTTCTTGCCGTTGGCTTCTTTCCAATTGTTGAGCACCTCACCTGCGGTGCTGATCATTGCTCAAATTATTGTAGCACCAGGCGTGATGGCAGCAGTTTCTGTTTTTTGGGAACTAGCGAGTTCATGATGAGGTTAAGAGTTAATTTTAAGCCATTTCTAAGTAATTTCTAATTCCTAAACCAAGCTGGATATGCCTTGGAGGATGCCCTATCCACGATTTTCTCCACTGAAATCTCAGTTTCTGTGACTACAAGCACAGGCCATGCCTGCATTAGACATCGATAGCACCAAACTAGCTCATCAACAAAAACAGAGATGCACAGAAATGTGATGTTGCATAAATGGAATCAAAATTAAAAGGTGATTATCATATAAGAAACATTTCGGTACGTGTAACTCGATAGCACCAAACTAGCTCATCAACAAATAAAAAAAAAAGATGCACAGAAATGTGATGTTGCATAATTGGAATCAAAATTAAAAGGTGATTATCACATAAGAAACATTTCGGTACGTGTAAGAGTGCATCAGAATTGAAGAACCTGTGTATACAAATATATAATTGTTCAACATATATAAGAAGAAAGGGGGGAAAAAGAAGAAGTAGCTAGTAAATTAGTTTATTGATAAGTGCTAACGCATTGCTTGTCAGCCTGGTAACATTCACTATACTCTTCCTGATCTTGATCATCACTTCATCAGTTATATTCCTCTCTTCAAATCCTTCTGTGCAGGTATCCTCATCCGTTATCGCGGCACTTATCCATGTTTTTATATTAGCAATCTGAAATTCAATATCGGAACCTTTTAGGCTGCCTAAGGCCTTCAACGACTGGTTGAGCTCATCGATGGAGTCTCCGATTACCTCAATGCAATCTTTAATAATACCAGCTTCAGTCTTGCTTAAGCCCTTTTGCTTTGATAGAGCCTTTACTAAGGATGATGTGTTGCTAGCAGCTTTTAGGGTCACAGTTAACGCTGTTCTGCATAGTTTGAGGTCATTGGTTTTGATGGTAGAGGTGTAAGAAGAGAGGGACTTGAAGCAAAGTTGTGGATATGTGGTAGAATTGCAAGCTGTCTGCAGGTAATTTGTGTAAGTTTTGCTGGTCGTATCTGCCAAGGAAAGCTGCAAATCTGTTGATACGCATAGAAGCAAAGTAAGAAGCAAGGCTAGAACATTGAATGAGCTTGAGCTTGAAGTGATTTTAGCTGCCATGGCTTCTCTTTCTCTTATCTCTCAATCTCAATTTTGCATTGATAAGTGTGAGATGAATCCAATTTATAGGAAAAATTGTACATGTACGCAAGTTCAAGTCATGGATAATGCTGTAGCATATATAAAATTATTCAAGAATTCAGGAGGAATTTAAATAAGGGACGCAAGGTGGCCATAACCCATGAAATATGAGATTGCACATGCATGAATATGATATGGTAGCCATAGGTTGCAAGCTACTTGAAGTTAATTGATAATTTAAAAAAGAAAACTGAAGAAATAGTTTTATTTATAGTCTAGAAATAGTTTCTGATTTGCCCTAATTTTTTTTTTTATTGTTGATTAAGAAACAAAAACTGAATTCACCACCAGCATAGCACAATGATAAATGGTCCTAACACGCAAGGTCTCATGCAATCCTTGAATTTATCAGCTACTTAATTGACTTATAAAACTTGAATGAAGCATTATACGTTACATAACATAATAAATTCAAATGAAAAAATAAATAAAAAGAAGAGAAAACTTGCTTATAGGTATAAATGTTTTTTTGAGTTAATGATATGACTTTTTCATAAATTCTTAATTTAAATGGAGTAAAATTAATATTCCACATATAAAATATTAAGATGACCATTAAACACTGTGATTTTGATTTTTTAATAAAAAACAATAGTTGTAATTTTGATGTGTTTCTTATTTTGTTGGGGTGAAAAAGAACGACCGGAATGAAAAGAGGAGCAGCATGAGGGAGGGTGACTGCCAGGGCCACCTGCTTCGACCTGCGAGCTGAAATACCCATTTCCAGCTCTATAATAACAAAAACAAGAAAATATGCTATCCGGGATACAACATAACGAACCATACCGCTTTGATCTACCAAACCTGAGTCCTCGAACTTTCCCAGCTTGAGAGACAGCCTTGCAGGCCGAAGGCTCGACAGAAGTGATGAGGACGTTTACAAGCAGTAACCATATGCATAAGAAAGCAATAGCTCGTGAAACTTGCTTTCCACACCCAACAATAAAATCCAAAGAATGTCTATTTACAACAAATGCATAGAGAAACAGTACATGACTGACCAGCTTGGCCACCATCATAACCCCCTGGCTACACTACACAAGACACCACCACCAGTTCTACACCATTTCATTCAGTTCATGAGAGAGTTTAATACAAATTAATGTACAAGTCAGGGTACACATCAGAAATGCAACTGCTTACACTGTGTTGATTCGATGTCAGATGGGCAGTAAGGGCATTTAAAGGTTTTTGAGCCGTTCTTTGACATCTTGTCGATAGACTGCTTGCATAGCACATGGCTGCATGACATTAACATAGGAGGGTTTTCCTCAGTTGATTGTTCCTTGGAAACAGGGCATACAAAGATGGAATGGAACTGAAATTCCCTACCCAACTCCACTGGCACTGGCACTGGTAACTGTTTCATTGACCGCCACTCATGTTTCTTCCCTGCCATCACAGTCATAAACTTCAAAAGAGGTGGCAGACCCTGGAACCCTGCTGCTATTGTCACACTCAATGGGCTTTCAAAAGACTGCCCCAAGAGATTGCAAAACTGCCTTGTAAGATCCTCGGCAACCACATTCCAATTTGTGGGCGATAGTAAATCAGAATAAGGAGATTGATGAAGCCTTCCAGACCACAGGAGACAGGACATAAGCTTCTGGATTTCAGAAAAATGGCTGGAACCAAAGGGAGAAATGTGAGTTCTGACATATGAAAGAGCTTTGCTTCTACTTCCACCTTGCAGTATTTCCACAAACTGTAAACAATGAAGTTTCAGCAGCAGGTCTGACCTGTTTTCTTTGAGCTTATTGGAATTGGCAGCAGCCCAGTTTAGTGCAGGCTCTAGATTTCGGTTCTTCATAGCTTCAAGTATCAGATACATTTCTGAGAAAAGAGATTTCATATCAGCAGTAGATTCTGGTTCCTTGGCCTCATTTACAAGGCAGTCACCAACATCAAACAGGCCTTGCCGATAGAAATGGCCTGCAATTACTTGGTTAACAGTGTGAGCATCAAAATCAATGTTTCTATAAGCCTTGGATATATCTGGGTTGAAAGATTTCTCAAGCTGCTTTGGGTACTTGCTCAGGGCTATATTCAGTTCCTTCTGAGTGCCTTCCATCTGACCAAGTGGAGCACTTTCTTGCAACTTTTTCTTAAGTTCACCAAGGACATTTTTAAAGTCCACTTCAGAACCAGATTGTTCCACCTTCATAATTTCCAATGACTTCTCAATATCTTGCATCATCTGGTCAACAACTTCTTGTGTTTTAGAACCAGACATCTTTTGCTTCTTTACAACATGATCAAATGCGTCCTTGATGGGATTTAGATCCATTTTTCACCTCACGGTCTCACCAGTTTAAGCTTAGAAATAGTTATGTGAAGCCCCTATAAGAAGGTGTCAGAAAAGGGAAGCTCATCACCACTTTTGATTGCAAACAACTCCATGACCCTAGCAACACAAATTAACCTCTCCCAATATACAATCTTCAACTTAATTGGTATTATCTTCAAACCAAAATTCCAATACCTTTCAAACAAGAAAAAACTCGAGTTTGAAGTATCAAAACGTGGAGAAGAGTATTACATTAGTACTTGCTGCTTCTGCAAGAAATGAAAGTAAAGAATAATTTATTTTCATCTACAAGAAACAGCGATTATCAATTTCAAATTAGTAGAACTCCATCGCAAATTCTATTTAAAAGCAGATTGCAAAACAGCTTCAGTCCGTTGCAAAAAACCTCAACACTCAAAAGTATTTGCAACGTATTTCATAATTCCATTGCTAGATTTACCATTACGAATGTTTTTTCAATGGATTTTCTTAATAAACTACAAAAATTCCGATACTTAATTGCTATCAATCAATTGCAAAATCCTGTCACTAATCCATCATTGTACACACAACATAATATATAAATCAATCCATTTACATTAATTCATAAATTTTCCAGGATAATTTAGTGAAAAAAAATAAAGGAACAGTAAAATCGAACGAACAAAAATCCACTTGCACCTTCTACATAACTTTATTAAAAAGAAAAAATCAAACTTTGAAGGTAGTTGAGCAATTTCATGAAAAAAATCAAGAACCCAAAAAAAAACTCACTATAGCAGTGAAACAAGAACAATAAGAAACTGGGTTCTGCCTTAATCGCAAAAATATCAACCATTTTTGCAAGAGTGAACATTCAGCGAGGTCCAAGAAAATCGTAAAAGACAAAACCAAAATGAATAACGTTAAAGAAAAGGAAGAGGAAGGGAGAGGGAGAGAGACATACCTTGGGATGCTGGTGGGTTGGGTGTTAGATTTTGAGAAGTTTGGTCGGAGGCGGGAAGGAGGTAGTTGGCGGGTTCGGCGGCTGTTGGAGTTGAAATAGGGGGCAGATGATAGAATTAATATCTGATCTCTTCTTCAGATCAAATCGGTTATTTTGCAATTTCTTTCAGGGAAAACTACATATTAGTCTAAACATTTACCATGAGTTTCACTTATCGGTCCCTATATTGTTATTATTATTTGCTAGAGGATCCTTTACTCATAATTATTATTATCATCATTATTATTTGATTGTGATGTTTTCTGAGCTAGATTATCTGTATCTTAATTTATTTTATGAATTTTAAAATTAATAATTATATAAATTTTTAATAACTTTAAAATTTATAAAATTCAAATTGATAATTTTTAATAAATAAATTTAGAATCTAAACAATTGAACTATATCTATTAAAATTAGCTCATAACCATTATTATTTTTTATTATAATTTTATACGTTAATTATGTTTGATTTAAAAGTTAATTAAATATAATTTTTTTTAAATCAGCGTAAATTTTGAATAGACTAAACTTTAATAACTTGTAGATTAACTATTGATCTAGTTTACTTTATCAAATTTAAATAAAAACTAATTGGCTCAATTTTAAGAATTTTTAAATTTTTTAAATAATTTTTTTATAAAAAAATTAAAATAATATTATTTCAAATATTTTAATATAAATTCAATTAATTTAGCAAATCTATAATATAGATCGACTAAATTGATACTCTGCGCCAGAGGCCTGTATTATTTTTTCCAGAATGTTTCTGATGCTTGGGATAATTGATCTTGGTTAGCCTTAATGGGTTTCCAGGAAGGCCATCAATTTTGATTCTACGACCTTATTGAAAGGAATAATTCTCGATCATACGTCACGTTATTTTGAAACATTGGGAAACTTTTATGGACGAAATAAATTCAAAAGAGTAATTCTGAAAGAAAATAAAAAAATAAATTTCAACGTTTTCTCAAATATGCAATTTCATAAATAATTAAATATATTAAAATTTGATTTGGGTATGCTTTTTGTCAAGCTGGGACACTTGGAAGGACAAGCATCCTTTATTTGAGAGCTAGAGGCAACCCCAAACAACAAGTGTCCTGAAAAATAAGCCTAGCAAGTAAGGTTCTAACTTAGTAGTGGAAGGGGTTTATTTTTTTTTTTTTGCGCTTGAGTTCGAGTTTTATTGTATATGTTTGTTACCTCCGTGGTGCCTTACTTACTCATTTGGCTTGTAAAATATTTAGTGGACCGTAAAGATTAGTCATTATATACGTAAACTGGTCTGATTTTCTTGTTATCTGTATAAATATTATATTAACAAAAATATCCAAATATTTTTCTTGCAAGTATCACTGAGCTCATCAAATCCTTCGGATCCAATCATATTAGCTAATAGAAAGCGTCTTTAATCTCGATATTTGTCATGAGGATTTTTTCTTTTCTTGCTTCATCAGATATAGTAATAGAAACTCAACCTTTAAATACCCATTGTGATCCCTATTTATAATCTCAATTACCTAATTAATTAATGGACTACATTTATACCATGGAACTTTCCAAATAGAGCAGAGAATGAGGGGAAATGATTATTAATTAATTCGAACTATAGCAGAACCAACCATTTATGTTTGGGGAACAAACAAACTGGAAAATAACACCAAATTAATTAATGGACTACATTTATACCATGGAACTTGCAAATAAAGCAGATAATGAGGGAAAATGATTATTAATTAATTCGAACTACAGCAGAACCAACCATTTATGTTTGGGTAACAAACAAACTGGAAAATATCACCCAACCAAATTGATAGGCCAACCAATTCATGGATTTCCTTTACACAGAACTATTTCACAATGAAACACAACAGAGAAGAGGATTAATTAACTTGTGGCTAATTAAGTTTGGTAGAGGTGACTAATTTAGTCTGTTAAAGAGAGTCAATGCATTGCTTGTTAACCGAGCAACTGTGGCAATGTAGCTCCTTGTAGTGTAATTTTCCCATTTATAGCTTTTCCAGCAAAGCCATCCATTTTCATGTATCTTCATCTGTCAAGGCAGCACTTACCCACATTTGTATGTTGCTCATTTCCATTTCAAAAATCTGGGCCTTCAAGTTCACTCACTGCTAGCAATGACTCCTGAAGCTCATCAACCAAGTATTTAATGGTTTCAACACAATCCTTTATGGCACCAGCTTCTCTAGGCCTTTAACTCGTGCCTTTCCAATAACTGTATGTTGCTCATTTCCATTTCAAAAATCTGGGCCTTCAAGTTCACTCACTGCTAGCAATGACTCCTGAAGCTCATCAACCGAGTATTTAATGGTTTCAACACAATCTTTTATGGCACCAGCTTCTCTAGGCCTTAACTCGTGCCTTTCCAATAACCTTTTCACCATGTTTAACGTCGATTCTGCGCATTTTACGGTCTCGAATAGGGATGCATTGGCTAATTGTGTACGTTTATCTTGAATGGTATTAGCACAACCTGACAGTGTCTTGTAACATAAGTCGGGATACCTTGTATTTCGCACCTGCTGAAGATGCCGTAACTGTAGAATTGGTATTGAGGGATGGTGTGTGTGGGATGGTAGGAAAAAGTTCCTAAACTTTTTTAAAGATACTGTGCCCTACAATTGTAAGGAACTGTGAACCTGTGGGGCAATGGGTCACGGTTCCTTGAATTATTGATTGGTAACAGAAACCGATAGGGAAAGACGAGATAGGGGCGGTGTGTGGGATGGTAGGAAAAAGTTCCTAATATAAACTATTTTAAAGATAATGTGCCCACAATTGCAAGGAACTGTGAACCTGTGGGCAGGGGGTCACAGTTCCTTGAATTATTGATTGGTAACAGAAACCGATTGGGAAAGACGAGACAGGGGCGGTGGTGATTCACATGCACTGAAATTGGATGTCACTTGTGAAAGAAGATTGAAACCTCCAGACTTGCAGAAGAGCTGCAGCTTTGTCTGTGGTCCTCTATTCACTATAGGCAAAGGAAGCTGATCATTTCCTTTGGTTATGATTGTGGTGGTGATTCACATGCACTGAAATTGGATTTGTCACTGTGAAAAAAGATTGAAACCTCAAGACTTGCAGAAGAGTTGCAGCTTTGTCAGGGGTCCTCTATTCACTATAGAAAAAGGAAGCAGATCATTTCTTTTTGTTATGATTGCCATGTATGAATATAATCCAGGAGCAAAGGATTATGAAAGTTTGCGAAGCTGTATCAAATCCAATAAACTTTTTGTCCAGTACATTATGCATGGACTCTCGAGGGAATTCAACGAAAAGATGAATACCAATGCCTGGAAACAGAATACCTGATTAGCAGATATATAGTCGAGTAGGAAAACATGTGGTAACCATGATTTTCTACTCCTGCCTACCATTTGGAAGTGCCACGGGAAAAATGAAAACGAATACATCACAAGCTCACAATGTCCAAGTTCTCAAGGCAGTGTTATGTTAACATCAGTAGGGGCAATTCAAACAGAATACCTGATTAGCAGATATATAGGCAAGTAGGAAAACATTTGGTAACCATGATTTTCTACTCCTGCCTGCCATTTGGAAGTGCCACAGGAAAAATGGAAACTAAAACATCACAAGCTCACAATGTCTAAGTTCTCAAGGCAGTGTTATGCTAACATCAGTAGGGGCAATTGCCTTCATTGGAGTCTCAGAAAAGAATGAAGTAGGTGTCACTCAGGAGATCTTATATCAAAGATTGTTATATTGAATTCATTTCTTTGGTGATCTTAAGATATTTTGATACTAATAAGTTATACTATGTAGAAAATACAGTTACATGAGAACAAAATAAATGCAATTTTCCCGGTCAATCTAACTGCAGCATCATAAATTTGTATTTATCCTTCAATTAACCAGTCGTTACTTGTCTATCCCTGGCATATGTGAAACATAAAATAATGAATGCATCATCAACTCAGATTTATAATCAAAGATCTCTTGTCCGGCAAATCATTAATCCAAAACTCTCCTCATTTAACTATAAATTTTCTGATGCACAAAAAGATACAAACCAAACTGAAACAATGCAGTCAGTCTGATTTTGCTCTATCAACCATGGACATGGGCAGTGGTTCTGAAGTTACAGGACATTGTTAAGAAGCTTTCTTTGGAGGAGACATGTTACTGATGAGGGAAATTACAGTGCCGATCGTGAACATCTGCACCAGCAATCCTGTTCAGACAAGAACAATAAGATTTGAAATATTTAGAATGTAAAGCCTCACAATTATGCACATAAGCATGGAGAATATGTAACTTACCGAGTAAAAGAACAGAAGTCTCAATAAGTTCAAACTTTTTTGTTTCCCATTCAGCTGGATTCTGAATAACCTGCCCAGTAAAAACCAAACAATATTCATTAGATATCAATTACAATTATTTTTTTCATATTTCAGGGGTAAATATCAGGGTTCTAGTGATTTCATTTCTCATTTAATTGGCTGGTAAACAAATAGTCTGCTCGTTTTTGCAGTCTGGCAATCCAATAATTGAAAGAAAATGTGAAATCAATTTATACATGATTTACAAGAATACAACGCCAAAGGCCCCTGGCATGATAAGCTCCATCATAATTACCTCTGGCATTCGCGAAAATAGATGTACAGCATTACATGAAGAACAACACCAAGGATGGACCAACCTTTTAACCTCTAATTTCAGCCAAATTCCATGAATCTAAGGTATTAGATTACATCGTAGTTCATTCATCCAAAAGACCACCTACTCTATAGCCAAAGTACCCCTGAATCACTAATTGTATATATAAGAGCATTATCATATTTTGGATCTATGGGTAAACAATCTTCAAGGAAAAGATATATTCCAACAACAATTCTTATAAAAAATAATCAAGCAATAATGAAACTAGCTTACCTCTAATGTTGAACTACTACTAACAGCACAAAATATAGATAGAAGCACTGCGATAGTTGACATGGCCAGGTAAAATCTCAAGAAACCTGCTCGGCTGCGCCTTCGGCCTTTAACAAAAGAAAATGAATGTGTTAAAAGATGCAAAACTTCCAGAAATGTTTTTAAGAAAAATGAAGTAGAAGAATCATGTAAGCAACCTAATTCCCCAATTAGAAGAGAAATCAACCCAATGGCAGAAGATGAAACGGCAAGTATGTTTGGATCCTTCCCCTTTGAGATTGGTAAAACCACATATAATAATTCTATCAATTGAAAGATACCCTGCATTATGAAGAAAAATCACATCAATGAAAAACAGAGGATCCTACATGTGAATCTAATCAACTTCATTAAGGATAAAGATGCTAATAAAAAAAAAGGGATTCTAGAACTACACTTGTAATTCTAATAAGTGTAAAGCACAAAAATCTTAAATGAATACCTAGAAGGTCTAGAAATATTGATGCTACAACAACAGGTTTGAAATCTATGAAAATCAAGTAATCTACAGAATAAAGTAACTTCAAAAATCACAAAGTTATTGATTGGACAGCTCAAGTAAATCTAAAACTATATTCAAACAAAACCTAATGAACCAGAATCAACTTCAGCTAGCATCTGAAGCTTGGAGTCCTTAAATGATAAACCAAGTTTAACTCTCACTTTCCTTGTGGAACAGATTACTAAAATGACTTTCCTTTTCCTAGAAACCCCTCCTTATATTGGTACACTCCGGACCCATGAAAACCCCACTAACCCATAGAATTACTAAAATGACTTTCCTTTTCCTAGAACCCCCTCCTTATATTGGTACACTCCAGACCCATGAAAAACCCACTAACCCATATAAAGTGGATTATGGTTCAAAGACTCGGTAGGTGGCTAACACAAATCTTTAGCAAATGCTAGAATTCAAACCTTAGACATGCATCCACCACTCAACTCCAGCGCATCCCTTTGCCACTAAACCATGCTTGTGTGATTTTTGAGATACTTAATATCTTTTCGATCAAATTTACCAATAAATCAGGTCAAGTCAAGTCAAGCAGTACATTTTATTCAAATACACACAGGGAAAAAAATCCTTTCCCTGCCAATAACTCAATGAGACACTTATTCATCAAACAATATGCAAGAAAATAAAAATAAAAATGATCAATTCAATTGTCTTTAATAAATTAACACTATCAAACTCATTAAAATTACCAAATCAATATGCTAATATACCTGAATAAAGATTAGAGCTTTGAGACGAGACTTCCCTTTAGCAACCTTTGTGTAACCTATGAGAAAAATTTAACAAAAACCCACATAAAAAAATCAAACGAAAAAACTCAAAAGAATGAAACTTTGAACAAAATGAAACCCTTTTAGCCATTGAAATAAAGATATATAGATTCAAAAACAAACCATAATATGATTGATTCAAATAGATGAAAAAGAAGAAAAGAAAAGCATACGTGAATCAACCACCATGCGGTAGGAGAAATCAGAACCGTCGGTTCCAGATGGCCTCCCGGCTTTTCTCTGCTGCATCTCTTCTTGATTCCTTGGTCACTGGCTGGCTGGGGATGGGGGAGAGTTTAATTGTTAGGAAATTAATAATTTTTGGGTTTTATTGAGATTTTGAAAAACCGAGAGAGGATTTGGTTTTCTTAAACAGTCCTAAACAATTTTAGATTTCTGATTTTGACCCCGTAAAATTTTACTATTTTGCTGAAGAGCTACCCAAGTTGAGTTAATTATAACTTAGTCTTTGTAATTTGTAAAAAATTGAAAAATCAGTTGATCATTGTTAATTTGTTTCTCCCCCCCTTAAAATACCTTTTTTTCCTAATAGATTTTAACCATCGGTTAATTTCTTTATATTAAATATGTGATGAACTATTGATCTATAGAAAAATAAACAACTGAGATTTTTAATGAAGGGGCATGTTCAAATTTTTAATCCATGGGAAAAAAAACATTTAATATTTAGGATGGAAACGTAGCTCCTATAAGAAGGGATTGGAATTATTCATGTACGAATTTGAACTCAAAATTCATGCCGGCACCTAACCTAAAACCCAGTGAGTTTGGATTTTGAATACCTTAACCGAACCCGATATGGTATCCATTTGGGTACCCATAACCCGACCCAATTTATAGAAATGTGCATGGATTCTCACCGTTGAATTCTTGAAGGGCAGGAGAAGCGGGACTCCTTTGCTGAGCTTATTTGTGATTCAAGCCTTCAAAAATTGATTTTCTGCCGGCAGCCCCGTGGAATAACCTTATCTGGAATAAATTTGAAATGAGAAAACAAAACAGAGGAAGAAACATTTAAAGACTAATACATATAGATCTCACATGAAACAAAGCGCAATGGATTTTGAATTTTTTCCATTAACAGATTAGGGATTGGGGATTTCAAGATTAGGGTTTCCTTTTCTTAGTGAACAAAGAGAACTTGAAAGAAAAATAATGAGCAAAACTTTTGGCTAATTGGAATGATTCTGTTATCGCAAGCACACAGAAACAAGAGAAAAAAGGGAAGAGCATCAAAGCTAAGAGAAGAGATTAGTTTCCGACCTGGCCAGAAGCAGTACAGGTGTTACAATTGACTTCCCCGGTCACTGTCAAAAATCAAAAGACAGAGAAGGTCGCCAGAGACGGTCAGACGGACGGCTTAAGAAGCGAGAAAGGGAGACACCCGAACCTTTCCATATACCAGCTATGGCATAAACGTAATTTTTTCAAACTTTGAAGACATTGTTAAACTCCAGGTCAGGCTCACGTAAAGCAGTATTCATAGACAACCCGAATTCCAAACCCGAACCATCCATAAAATTTCTTGAGGCAATATTTATTAGGTGCGAATAAAATTGTCATCCCTAACAATTTACGACTTCAATTGAGATTGCCATCATGGTTTCTGGTCGTTGAGAAATAGGGTGGTTGGGAATTGTTTGCGACGAGGAGTTGTATTATTATTTAAAATTTATTTTGTGTATATATATTATTTATATTTTTTAAGATACTTATAATTAAAAAATATTAGAATTTATTGAGTTTGGTTATTATAATTTTTGCAGTTTTTTTAAAATACATTAAAATTTCAAATAAAGTTTTTATATAGAAAAAACTTCATTTAAAATTTGTTAAAATTAATTTTTTTAACTCTTTAAAATCATTAACCAAATTAAATGTTAAATTAACAAACTACATAATAAGTCTTATAAAAACTATTTTTGTTAGATACTTAATGCAAAAATTATAAATAGAATTTTCAAGGAATAACTTAGAATTAAATTAATGTTTTATTAAATTTATATCGCAGTTTATAATCATAATATTTAATTAATATTATTGTTAAAAAGCACAACATCAATTACATATTGTCTACAACATTCAAAAACATATTATTTCACCAAATATTTTTATTGTCGTGTTACTTCATCATTTCTTTTTACTTTTTATATTAATTATCCAATTTGTTTGTCCTTAAAAGTAGAAATGGCAAATCAATGTCAATGACAAGAATACCAAATCAGTGGGTGGCGGAGATGGAGAGAGAGATGAACATGGGTGGTAGCAGCCGGAGGAAAGAGATTTTAATCTCTCTAGCTGTTCCACGAGTTAGAGTTAATTTCTTTTACATGGCCAAAAAATAATGTGCAAGCATTGCCAGTGCTTGCTACATCATTCAAGAAAACCTAGATTATATATGTAACGCTAAACAAATGCGTGAGCATATTAAAATAAATCAAGAAACATATACAAATGCGGGAGTTAGATAATATTCAAGATAAAATTGAAGAGGCCTTAGAGAAACAACTACTAAATTGAAAGAAGACGCTTGGGTTTGGGTGGATTGAAAATTAGGACTCATTCAAACAGTTGTTATAAATTCAGGGACTAAAGTGAACAAAAAAGATTGCTTGTGCAAACCACACGGCCATGAGTGGAAAGCGTCGTCTCGCTTTGGAATTTCTTCTCCTACAAAAACACTCTTTTCTGGTGCCGTTGAAATCATCACGTTGCTTTCATTCTTTCACAGTGGGGCGTGTCTAAAACGAAGGGAGCATTTTTTCTTCTTTTTTCTCTCTCCTTCCCTTGTTTTCCCACGCATGAAATCTCTTCTCCTGGATTAAAAAGGACTGGATTTTCTATATATATATATATTTCAAACTGGCTTCACCCACTTATCACTAAGTTGTACTAGTAATTATGAAATCAATAAGCTCCACCGTAGAGGTTTCTACGAGCAAAAAGCAACCCAGCATAACAAGGGTTTGAAAAGTTATCAAAAAATTACAAAGGGCAAGCTCCATGCCCACTGCTAAATGAACAACCAAAAAAGAGAAGCTGAAATGTTTAGATATATGTCATGTGATATACCTATTCAGCCCAGAGAGCTTTCATTGCTTGATGGGAGTCTTATGCATGTTTGAACAACTTCATGCTTAGCCAATGAGAATACACAGCAATGATCAGGATAGGAAGTGTCAAGGGTACCAAGAAGCAGTAATACCTGTTATTATAAAATAAAATAATACCAACTTAGATTTTAGCCAAAAAAAAAAGAGCCAAACGCAGCAGCTAAATAAAAATCACCTGTCGTTTTGAATAGCAGAGATGATAGGACTGTCCGATAATGGAGGAAGCTTTGATATTACTGCCGCGGATAGAAATCCCACAAAAGAAACGGAACCGATCAAGACAAGCAACCATCCACTAAACGTTGCCGTTTTGCTGAATTCCATTCGATAAGAAAACCATTGCTCTCTTTGAAACCAGATTTGGGATCAATTGTGTAGAGCGAGGAGGAGCGCAATGGAGACGGCTGGGGAGGGATAATTTCAGAAAATACAAAGGTAAAATTTGTCATTCGAGTCGGGTATGAAGGAAAACAAATCGGAACTCATAGCTACAAATGTGTCAATGCTTCTATTGCTAGATTTACCATTGCGAATACTTTTGCGATGGATTTTCCTAAATTATAACTACAGAAATCCTGTCACTAACATAATATATAAATCAATCCATTTGCATTAATTCATAAATCTTCATGGACGATTTAGTGGGGAAAAAATAAAGGAACTAAAAACATCAAACAAGCACAAATCCACCTACACCTTCTAGGTAACTTCATTAAAAAAATTCAAATTTTTCAAGGTAATTTAGCAATTTCATGACAAAAATCAAGCACCCATAAAAGAAAATCACTTTTAATCACAAAAATATTAACCATTTTTGCAAGAGTAAAGATTCAGCGAGGTCCCAGAAAATCGTAAAAGACAAAACCAAAGTGAATAACGTTAAAGAAAAGGAAGACGAAGGGAGAGGGACATACCTTGGGTTGCTGGCGGGTTGGCCGTTAGATTTTGGGAAGTTTGGTCGGCGGCGGGAAGGAGGTTGTTCGAGTTGAAAGAGGATAGAAAGAATGTCTGATCTCCTCTTTAGATCTGCTGTTTTGCAACTGTTTTTAAGGGAAAACTACATATTAATCCAGACATTTATCATGAGTTTCACGTATCAGTCCCTGGCTTATTATTATTGTTGTTATTTGCTAGAAGAGGCATGACCGATGATCATAAATTCATAGTTATTAAATTTGGACAGCCTTTGCATGTTGATTCATTGATAAAACTGGGTCAAGTTTTCTTTTAGACCAAGATGGATGTTGATCTAGTTAAACATGAGTAATTTAGTCGATCAATCATTAACTTGATTGATCTAGAGTGTTTGAATAGGTTTTGTGCTGCTTCAGGACAAAAAGTTGGTGCAAATAACTTCTCAAAAAATACTTCCGAGGTGTTAGCTAGATCACTCAGTCGCATTGGTGGTTTTACTGCGACAAAAGAACCTCGGAAAGTATTTGGGCCGAACTTAGGCTTAAGATTTGCCCTAATAGCTAGGCTGTGCTGGGTCAGGTCCTGGAAAAATTATTGGGTCTGACTAAGTTCTTAAAAGAATGAGTTTTGCTCCAATTATAAAATAATGTTGAAATGGTAAAAAATGCCATAATTAATCTGTGGGTTGGGGAAACAAGGCTGATAACAAAGGAACAACACCCTAGATAAAAAGAATTGGCACCTATTATGCTCAAAAGTGTCCAGCGGTAATGGAAAAATACAATAAAAAGATAAAAATTCATATACTAATTTACTAAAAAAGATGAGAATATATTTTCTTAATTACATTTCTCTTATTGTCTCTTTTATCTTATGGTGTAAATAGTAATAATTATAATTTGAGCATTGTAGAATTTCTTAGAGTAATGGGTTTATAAAAAAATAAAAATAAAACCAAAAAAATAAAATTTGAACACCATCTATAGATAGAGCGATAAAAACATTGAGATTGATCATGTTATGTTACACCAATCTTTTGATCAATATACCCATTAATATTTTTTATGTTCTATCTTTGAGCTTTCAGGTCGATCGAGGGACAAGTGAAAATCACTTGCAATTCTAATTAAGCTCTCAAGTACGATCAATATTAACGCTTGCTAGCTATTGTTCTTGCTTTCCTGATGCTTGCTAGCTATGGAAACTTCCTTTTCATGATTAAACTATTAAAGAAGATATTTGGCTTGCCCTACAATCTAGAGAGCATGCACATGTTCATTCATATTTTTTTTTTTTATGGATCTTTGATCATCAGAACGCCCTACAATCTAGAAAGCATGCACATGTTCATTCATATTTTTTTGTTTTTTATGGATCTTTGATCATCAGAACTGTTCGTGTAATATATAGTTGAATAAAATTATTTCTTCCTTTTGAAGGAACTTTTACTTCCACTGTACTTAAGAAGTATCATAAATAAATATATACAACAAAGAATAATTAATGTTTATTCTTCTTTTTTATCATTACAACCTTTACAAAAACTTGGGTTATACATGTAATTCAAAGCTTAATTAAATCACATCAAGCGGAGCAGCTGCTAAAGCATTGACAAAATAAGAATTAATTTATTTACAAAGATTTGCATTATGGCAAATAGTTTCATAGTTAATTAACGTGCGGTTAAGCAAGTGGATCAAATAAAGTCTTATTTACGACTATAATTCAAGCTGATTTCGTGGCATACGTTTTCTCTTGCAAGCGTAGCATGTCTTCTCTTCGTAATAATCACCGATCTGCTTTAATTGGCCTGCTTATTATTCTATGCATTACGTAATTGACCAAGAAAGAGGGCAATCCTACGCACTTTTGTCAAGGGTTTATTTTTTTTATAATAACTTCTGTCAAGGTTGCAACGATAACAAAGAAGATAATATGATAATTATCGTAGATTATGAACTTCCTTCTTGGAGGATTTGATCACAATATGTTGTGAAATCTGATGCTATATGTAGTTAAATTATTGTGCCACCCTACCAACACTGTACTGAGGATTTTTTATTTTTATTTATATGAATGTTTGATTTAGAAAGATCTGATTAAGAAAAATATTTTAATGAATGAAATCTAAACTAAAAATAATCTGTCTTATTCAATATTTGTATTAAATTCAGTTCAGCTAGATAGATGGATCTAGAATCTAGTTTAATCTAAATTTTTAAAAAATAAAATAAAAATTAATTTGATATGACTTTATCTAATCAATAGATCAATTTATAACCTAATCTTGATTAGAACTTTATTTAACTTTTAAAAAAATAATGTCAGATTGAAATAATATCTTTTTAATTACTTAATTAATCATCTAAGTCATTAATTGAGTTGTTGAGTCATCATACTGTACTGTATGACTTTAATAACATTGCTATTTAACAAATAGTTAACTCATGTCTTGTCTCTTGCCTCTTGCTTTACTTTAATTGATCTGTATGCAGAAATAGTTATTTACGCAAAAGGATTATTAATTTTCGTTTGTGCACTAAGCAAAGACAACATGGAGTGGAGTACTCAATATGTTATCTTGCATTTTCATATATATGGAATATTACTCTGCACTTTCAAATAATCAAGAGACTCCCTGCTAACAAGCTATTATATATGACCCCTAAGAGCCTCACGATCCAAATCAGAAAAAATGAGACGAAACACAATCATGTCAACCAAGGTTAGGCTATTTGCAACATTGATATTCTTCTCTTCAATGCTCTCATTTGCAGCATCAAAGAGCACCGAAGCCAACATAACTTGGTGGTGCAACCACACACCACACCCTTCAACATGCATGTACCACATGAGCCATAGCCACCATCATTTTTCTCTCAAACATAGGTCCCAATTTCGGATAATGTCTATCCAATTAGCCCTTCAGAGCGCCCTCATTGCACAATGTCAGGTCTCACAATTCGAACAGAATTGTGAGAACCAGAACCAAAAAGCTGTATGGTCAGATTGTTTAAAACTTCACTCTAATACCATTCTTCAACTTAACCGCACCCTAATTGGTTTAGAAAAGAAGAGGCCTCCGTGTACAGATCTTGATGCACAAACATGGCTAAGCACGGCTCTAACCAACATCCAAACATGCCGAACCGGGTCCTTGGACCTTAAAGTGACAGATTTTACGATGCCAGCCGCGTCGAAAAACTTGTCTGAGCTCATTAGCAATACTCTGGCTATCAATGGGGTTTCGCTTGCAACTGAAGATAATAACACACAAGGGTACTTTCCTAGCTGGTTCTCGGGGCAAAACAGACGGCTATTGCAATCCACATCAATAGCAGCAAAGGCGAATCTAGTTGTGTCAAAAAATGGTTTTGGGAATTTTAGGACTATTCAGGCAGCTATTGATGCAGCCTCAAAGAGGATGTCCAGAACTAGGTTTATTATATATGTGAAAAGAGGAGTTTACAGGGAAAATATTGAAGTTAGAGTTAACAGCAACAATATTTGGCTGGTTGGAGATGGATTGAGACGTACTATAATTACAAGTAGCCGGAGTGTTGGGGCTGGTTATACAACTTATAGTTCTGCAACAGCTGGTAAGAAATTATATCTTTTCTTGCTTAAATTTATCCATGATAATTGCTATCCGCTTTCCTTCTCTATCAAGTTAATTTTAGTTTTAACATACGATCAAATATATTTTCGAGGACCAATAATTTTGATTGAGATGAATAGAAAGGGAGAAGAATGAAGCTTTGTTGGTATAGGAATATTTAGGAGAAGAATTCATGGAGTTAATAATTAAATAGGCAATTGCTGAATTGTTCATGTACGTATAATGTTTTAATGCTTCGCTCTCTTCCCTTAAAAGCTACGATTTCATAATAAAGAATGGATGTAGTGATTATATATATTTTAGCTAGAGATGTCTTGATTCTCGATCAAATATCCATGATTTTGCCTTTTTTTAGCTTTTAATTCTAACAAGAACCATTACAAGTAATTCTATATATTTTTCGGCAATTTTAATTGTTTGAAATGATGTTAGACATGATTTTAATTATAATATGATCCAAGTTTTTCAGTACCTTTAACTGGAGTGATAACTTATGGTTGTGCTCCATTTACGTGTCCACTAAGCTAAAGAAATAAGCCTAATTTACCTAAATATTGATTTGTAGGTATTGATGGCCTTCGCTTTGTGGCTCGTGGCATTACCTTCGTAAACACGGCAGGTCCGCTAAAGGGTCAAGCAGTTGCGCTCCGATCAGCCTCAGATCTCTCAGTTTTCTATCGATGTTCCTTTCAAGGATATCAAGACACCCTTTTTGTCCACTCTCAAAGGCAATTCTATAGAGAATGCTACATCTTTGGCACCATAGACTTCATTTTTGGTAATGCAGCAGTCGTGTTCCAAAATTCTATTATTTACGTGAGGAAGCCTTTGAAGGGTCAAGCAAATATGATAACAGCACAAGGCCGTAATGACCCTTTCCAAAACACCGGAATTTCTATCCATAATTCGCAAATTCTACCAGCACGTGACTTGAAGCCGGTAGTTCAAGCATTTCAAACGTACTTGGGGAGGCCATGGATGCAATATTCTAGGACTGTTATTCTTCAAACTTACATTGATAGTTTTATTAATCCATCAGGTTGGTCACCATGGCTACGTACCAGTAACTTTGCTCAAGACACATTGTATTATGGAGAGTATAAAAATTTTGGGCCTGGCTCTTCAACCAAAAGGAGGGTTGCTTGGAAAGGGTATCATGTGATAACTAGCCCTGGTGTGGCCTCACGTTTCACCGTTAGAAACCTCATCGCTGGAGATTCATGGTTGCCAGCAACCAAAGTCCCATTTACTTCTGGCCTTTGACCATCTATGCTGTGGTATTTGTCACTGTATTTATTTTGTAATTCAATTTTTTTTTTGTACATTTTAACACACTGAATGTACAAGTTAATTTATAAATTTTATTTATTTGACTGGAGCAACTAGAAAAGAAAATACATTTTTTGTTTTTCTTTGGTGAATGTGTCAAATTTTATTAAAGAAAATAAAGTACAATTTTTTTTTGGATATAAAGTGGACGTACATGGTATCGTAACAATTATTTCTTGGATTGGGAATGGTGTGGAAGAAAAAGTGTAGGAAGAAAGAGTAAGAATCATCATCTAGTATTTTTGTCATTAAAAATTCTAATTGATCTTTAAATTCAGATAAAAAAATTAATTATGTAAAGAAAAGTTATTAACACCTCTAATACGCTTTAGTTAAGGTAAACTGCATTGTTTATTTATCTGATATGAATTGAGATATTATTATTTTTTCTAATCATTGATTTATTTATGGCTGAAAAAAAATTCTTTCAGATAAAAATATCCTTATCTTATCAAGTAAAAAATATAACCATTCTAATGTCAATATAAAAACAAAATGAACTATCTTTTCATCTAATATTAAGAATATGTCTTTAGTATAAGTTCTAGTCTTGGATATTAGAAGAAAACAAAATAATATTTTGGTATTTTTTGAAATATAGGCTAGTTTTAATGGCTTTAATAAACTAGTTATTTCCAAAAAAAAAAAATGCACACAAATTAAAACTATTTTTTTTTATGAAGATAAATCTATTTTCTAGACTTGGTCATATGCAAATTAAAATAGAAATTGTATTTTTGAAGGAAAGATTTTTTTTTATATATAGGAAGGAATCAATTTGTTTAATACTAAAAAGTGTCTTGCTTGCAGGTCGCAATCTCAAATATCAAATATAAAAAGATGAAAAAAAATTAGAAACTCAAAATTAATTGTAAAATTGTCATCAGACCTTGGAAATACAGGATATCAATTTATAAAAAAATTATTTGCAATTTGATATCAACTAAAAGTCAAGCAAACACCAAATACAAACATAAACCATGAATTAAAAAAACAATCACACTCCAAAAAGTAAACACATCATCCACCATAAATTATCAAATCAAAAACAAAAATTAGTTCAAACTGATATATCCAAATAATCCAAATATGTTACAAAAACAATTAACATATCTCAAATTCCACAACATTATGGCAATTTATCAAAAAATAATTTAAGATCATAAATCGACCTTTCAAGGTGTTTAGCATATCTAGGAGCTGCTATAATTGGGTCAAAAAGGTCGTTGGAGCAATGACAGTGTGTGTACCATGCACTACCGCCACTGCAGACGCATGAATTCACATGTCGATGCTGCTAGAGGATGGTGGACTACTGGATTTAAAGCCCCACGATCTCCTCTTCACTCCTACGCCAATGATGTTCCTCCACGCCCTCCAACTAGTAAGATTTGACCTTTCAAAGTTTCTGTCTCATTTTCCTTTCTTTCCCCTGGGTTAGGGGTAATGATCACCATTATCTACAAAAAATAATTTACACAAGTGGTTTGTTTTTGCTTTTCCTGTTTTTCCCCTCCAAACAGATCTACCTTTATTTTGGTTTCACTTTCTTCTTCTCTATTTCAGGTAGCTGGCAATAAGACTAAAAGGCTGCTGGTGTGATTATGTTGTCATTAACGACAGTGATGGGCTATGGTGTTGATGACTATAATTGGAATAAAAAGAGAAGGTTGTTGGAAATATGGGTGTTGTCATGTATGGCTGTTGCTAGAGGTTAGTTGAAAAAAGATGAAGAAGTTGGTTTTTTTTTAGGGAAACCCATTATCACTGATGGTGTTGAACCTGAAAAGGTTGTGAGCAATTACTCAAATAGAGAAGAAAAGTAATGGTCAATTTTTTAGGTTGGGAGATAAAGGAGAGATCAGGGGCTGGTGTTTTAATTATGGATCAATGGTTGATAATAGATGAAGAGGCTAGGTGTTGATGTTTGGAAGTGAGGCTTTGATGTTAGGTTGTTTAAGGTTCAATGTCTATGTTAATAGAGGTTATTATTATCGTTTGAATGATAGGAAGGGAAGAAAAGAGGTTGAGAGACACTAGTCAAAGGATGTTGGTTTTAGGTGCATGACTTGTGAATAGGTGGTCTAGAAAAGATGAAGGGACTAAGGTTGGGTGGTTTTTTTATATGGGTAATGTTGTGGCTGCATGATGAAGATTATAGGGGTTGTGTTATAGGGATCTGAATGTTTTCAAATGATGCTGAATGGATTATATGGTGGAGGAGAGATCAGGAGAAAAAAAAAGTACAGTGACAGCTGGTTTGGTAAAGATAGACCTAGTGTTTTTTTAAGGAAAAAAAAAAGCTTGTCTAGCTGGAGGAGAAGAGTTATAAATGGTGTTGGTAAATTCATGTAGTTGGTGGCGGCAATGATGGTAAAGGCACGATAGAGGAAGAGAGAAAAGTTGGTTGGTGAAAACTGAGGGAAATGGTTATTTTTTTTGCTAACTGTATACTTGAATTTCTTATTTTTTTAATGCCTAAAATCCACCCATAAAAGATGCAAGAGGGGTATTTTGTCTTTATTGGGGACAAATCTTGGTCATTGAGTCAAATGGGTAAGATCTCAATCATTAGCTCAAATGTGCTATAATGGTTTATGAAAAATGACTACTAAAGGCTGGTTGGGCTGGCTACTTAGAAGCGCTGTCGCAGCAACTGTACGAGCAACTAGTTAGCAAGACCAACTCTAGGGTGTAGTACAATGTCAGACCATTATCATGGTATAGAGTTTGTTAGGTTTGGTTAAAAGACAAAGCATTAAGGGTGTGTTTGGGAATGTGGTGCAAACGGAGTTCCAAAAAATTTTGATTTTTTTGTTAAAATATTTTTTTTATGTTTTTAGATCGTTCTGATGTGTTGATTTCAAAAATTATTTTAAAAAGTAAAAAAAAAATTATTTTGATATATTTTTAAACAAAAAACACTTTGAACCACAACTAGGCGACTTGTTATCTGATTTTTTTTATTGTCAAAACTGTGTTGTTTTGGCTTTAAGGTTTTAATTTAGGGATTTAGTCAAAATTTAATTTAGTTCTTTAGCTTTTTATTTCTTTCAATTGCATCTCTAATTGACCTTGCACTTCTAATTTTATGTAATTTTACCCTTACCGAACTTCAATATCAACCTTAAATTTTAGTATCTTTTTCATTTTAGTCCTTGGTCTTGGATTTTAGGGAAAAGTGTTCGGATGCAAGATTTTGATATCAAATTAAAAATAATATAATGCTAAAACAAGATACTAGTCATTTTTTTTATTTATATAATTAGAGCAACATTTAGCAGTGTACCACACAAGATCAAATTTATATGCATGAATATTTAGGAATATAGATTCACTGCACCAATCAATTAAATATTAATTTGAACCATATCTGCATAAAATCATTATCATGTTAATAAAAAAAAAATTATCATAGATTATGGCCTGTCCAACTCTAACCCAAAAATACCTCCCTCGTAAAAATGCATATGTTGTCTAAAGTAGTGGGCTTAGTCTACATGGAGAACATGGAATAAATAATCAACCATTAATTTATTTTTTCCGAACCAGTTTCTATCAAAATTAATTTTTTTTTAATGATTTTAAGAGTACATTCTTACATCAATTCAGTGTATTAACTAAGTGAATAAATCTTCTTAGGTTTTTATCTTAAAACTTGAATTCAGAGGGGAAGCAAATCCCATTAACTACAAAATTTATCCCTTCATGTTTTTCTTGCATGATTTTCAATAAAAAAATTTAAAAAAAAAATCAATGAGACAGCTGCTTGTTCCGTGCTCGATTTCGTTATGACTTTTGAGATAGTGATACCTCACAAGGTCAAGCTTTTTGAATCTTCAATTATTTTGGCACGAAAGTAAGGAATTTAGTTATCCTAACTTTGATAATATAATGTCTAACCAGTACTCTCCATCGAGAAGCTCGCGAAGCTGGCGCCACACCTGCCTCAAAGTACTCGGCTACATGTTTTGCACAAATCTCCCTTGTTGTTTACTTACAGCCTTGGATTACTCATCATATCTCATTCCAAAAAAAAAAAAAATCACTGTTGGGAAATTTTATGATGTTCGTATCATAATTACATGATATTTATAGCATGGAAAAGAGATATACATGCACAAAAAAGAGAGAAAAATATTTAAAAATATTTTTTTTTAACAGTAGAGAGAATTCTTATCGTTTTTTTTCAAGAAAACCAGATATGATTTTCTCTCTTTTTTATATTCATGCTTCTCTTATGAGATATGCATCTAGAAGTAGCAATCATGCCCATAGATGCATGTAGTTAGATCTGTGTCAATAAGTTGATTGATATTATTGTTTTCCACAAAAAAAAAGGTTTTATATTCAAATATTTTCTTTATATATATAAAACAAAACAATGGATAGACCCGTAACTGGGTTCAATGGTTGCGTTCTTCGTTCTAATAGTTCATGGAGGTTTAGAGATAATTTCTCATGAGCAAAGGTGATTAGTACAATATTAGCTGATTGGCTCAACCTGTGGGATGTCATGGCCAAAAATAGAATTTGTTAACTTGATAAATATATAAAAAATGAGAAAAGAAGTGGAAGATGACTATATTTTTATTTTATTTACATAATTAAAGGTATGAAAATCATTGAATACTCATTCAATTATTCAGATTGGTTCATTAACTACATTCGAAATTATTTTTTGAATAATAAGTTACACTCCAGATATAAATCTGAAAGATTTCCGGAAAAAAAACTGATATAATCATTATATTTATAAATCCAATCCAATATTTAAAATTTGTAATTAAATCCCGCAATTTACCGTCTATAATTAAGTACTTGGCCATCTATTTGCATGGAGTCTTAGCAAGATTTGTTTACATGCCATTGAATCAATCACATTATGTATATGCCTTTGATTTATCTCTATAACGCGTTAACTGGTGTAGCTGCCAGTTAAACTATAGGAGTTCAAGGTCAACAACAACATGCAAAAGTGAAGCATGTTACATTCTTCAAGAGAATACCATGGGCACGTCATGTCTTTTATTTTTATTTATTTTTTCCATCGGTCTTCACTTATGGGTGAAATTTCCACGCCACCTGGTCAAATTAATGTGTCCTAATTCCTAGCGTAATAATTCAATTAGGATGGCTACACATATAAGAAGAGCTATAGATTTTCTTCCTTTTCTTTTATGGTTCAAAAAGGGAGCAAAGATACTTGGTACACGCATATATAGGTACTTTATAGAAGACGGAAAGCCTTTAAGAGAATAGTAAAAGATGCATGCATAGTTTTCAGCAAAGTTCCCCCCCTGTGCTTGAATTGTATGTTGATAATCTAGACACATAGTTTTATGAATTTATTTGAAAATTTGGATCCCCATATTGAGTGATTAAGTCTGTAATTTAAACTTAATTACCGCAATACATAGAAGTTGCATCCTTTTCGATGTGAAGTTTTCCAAGTAGAATTTAAAGTGTGTGTTCTT
This sequence comes from Populus euphratica, assembly GCF_000495115.2. NCBI lineage: Eukaryota > Viridiplantae > Streptophyta > Magnoliopsida > Malpighiales > Salicaceae > Populus > Populus euphratica. The sequence continues at coordinate 286,637 of NW_011499882.1, read as the reverse complement.
ATACTATAAATTGGTTTTAATCTTGCCCTTAAATTACAATCATTGGGAATTAACAAACTAAATCAAAAGAGAGGAAAATAGACATCAAAAGTGGAAAGACAAGTTCTCAGCCACCAAAGGAAAATGTGCTCTCTTGTGAACTTAATTGCATGGAAAGTAACTAAATCCATGCAAGTGGCGCCGTCCAATTCAATTTTCCATACAAAAAAAAAAAAGTCTCTCTTTGACTATGTCATATAAGTTGGGTTTGACCACATAGAAAGAGGATAACATATATTCTTGTTAAGACAAAAGTATTACTAAGACAAGAGTGGAGAATCTATGTTTTTATATATTAGCTTATTTATCATTTGAATTTTTATTTTCAATAAAGTTTAAACCTGGCCATCAGTTAGATGTCACCAGGCTTAATTACCATGACATAAGAAATTCCACCTTCCTTAGCCTATATAAAGAATCACATCCACAGCCTTGATCACCACAACCTTGATATATATCTTCAAATTCCAACAATTATTAGGCCTGCCAAAAATGGTCACAAAGTTTTTTATATCTCTTCTGCTCATATGCTTTTGCTCATTGCTTTCATCCTCTGTTGCCTCTAATCATGATCATCAGATAGATTATTGGTGCAACAAAACCCCAAACCCTGAACCATGCAAATACTTCATGAAGCAAAACCCAAAACACTTTGTACCTCAGCAAAAATCTGACTTTCGTAAACTGGCAATCGAATTATCCATGCAACGTGCTCATACTGCTCTAATTCACAACAAAGGGCTAGGGTCAAAATGCCGCAATGACAAAGAGAGGGCTGCATGGGCTGACTGCTTAAGGCTCTATGAGGACACCATTGTTGAACTCAACCACACCCTTGACTCCCACACAAAATGCACCGAGTTTGATGCTCAAACTTGGCTTAGCACTGCTTTAACCAATCTTGAAACTTGCAAAGCAGGGTTCAAGGATTTTGGGGTTTCAGATTTCATGCTGCCTCTCATGTCTAACAATGTTTCAAAGCTAATTTGCAACTCCTTGGCTTTGAAAGACAATGCCTCGTCAAATCCTCCTCAAACTTATAATGATGGTTTTCCAAGTTGGGTTAAACCAGGTGATAGAAAGCTCTTGCAGGCATCTTCATCAACTTCAAATCTTGTGGTGGCTCAAGATGGTTCAGGGAATCATCGCACCATAAAGGCAGCACTCGACGCGGCAGCGAAGAGAAGTGGGAGTGGGAGGTTTGTTATTCGTATTAAGAGTGGGGTTTATAGAGAAAATCTTGATATTGGCAAGAACTTAAAGAATATTATGCTTGTTGGTGATGGTTTGAAAAATACCATCATCACCGGTAGTCGAAGTGTTGGAGGAGGTTCTACTACTTTCAAATCTGCAACTGTTGGTAAGCTTTATGCACCCTCTCCTTTATTTTCTTTTACCTTTGAATGTTTTAGGAAGTTCTGATAAATTACTGAAAAGGTTCAAATTTATCATTTTTCCATCTACAAGGGAAATAAAAAGTTTCCCAAATTGACAAGTTTTCTATTCTTTTTCCCTAAAGTAGGAAGGAGATGTCTATATATGTTTTAACTAAAAAATTTAAGTTAGTAAATAAGATTTTAAAATAATTTTATATTATTTTTTAATATGTTTTTTGAAGTAAAAGTTTTTAGACTTCAAAGTTGTATATATTTTTTATTATTTTGTACGAAGGAGATGTCTATATATGTTTTAACTAAGTTGTATATATTCTTTATTATTTTGTATTTAATTTTATTAAAATAATTAGTTATATAGAATGATATGTTGAGATTTAAATTCATGATTATTTAATAATAAAAACTTGGACACTATATAAAAAGATATATGTTGAGATTTAAATTCATGATTATTTAATAATAAAAACTTGGATAATATATAAAAAATAATCTCAACTTAAAAATTTAAATTATTAGATAAAATTTTATAAATAATTTTATATTATTTTCTAAAAAAAATATAATAAATGTTCAACAAAGTTTAAGACATTGGATAAGAATTATAATTAATTAAAAAAATTCAGTGAACAAGTTATATATCTTAGAACCACTAGTTTTACTTTTCTTTGCAACATTAATTTTGGCATATAATATGTGTAATCCAAAAGTATATTCCTATAAATTTTCATGAATTTTCAGCCGTGACTGGGGGTGGATTCATTGCTCGTGGCATCACATTCCGCAACACAGCTGGTCCACAAAACCACCAGGCTGTGGCCCTCCGATCAGGCGCTGATCTCTCTGTCTTCTACCGCTGCGGCTTCGAAGGTTACCAAGACACCTTGTATGTCCACTCTCAAAGGCAATTCTACAAGGAATGCGACATCTATGGCACTGTAGATTTCATTTTTGGAAATGCAGCTGTGGTCTTACAAAACTGCATGATTTATGCAAGAAGGCCAATGGATAAGCAAAAGAACGTAGTAACAGCTCAAGGCAGGACGGACCCTAATCAAAATACAGGGATTTCAATCCATAATTCAAGAGTCATGGCTTCATCAGACCTTAGACCAGTGCTTAGCTCATTCAAAACTTTCTTAGGAAGGCCATGGAAGGCGTACTCCCGTACAGTTTTTCTACAAACTTATCTTGATTCTTTGGTGGATGCAGCAGGTTGGTTGGAGTGGGATGGTAATTTTGCTCTAAACACTTTGTATTATGGAGAGTACAGAAATTCTGGTCCTGGAGCTTCCACCAGTGGAAGAGTTAAGTGGCGTGGTTACAGGGTTATAACAAGTGCAACCGAAGCATCAAGATTCACAGCTGCAAACTTCATAGCTGGAAGGTCATGGTTGCCAGCTACCGGTGTCCCATTTTCCTCTGGACTTTAGTTCCTGGTGTTGAAAGTCCCCTTCAGTAGCGTTGATTGTTTCAATCTGCTTGTTCTTTCCTTGTTTCAACATTTCCATAATTTTTTTATTCCCTTGAAATAGTTCAAAACTTTTCTTCAAGACATTTCTCCAATAAAAATGATCATTCATATGTGAATCGCATCTGCAAATATGTTCATGATATCAAAAAAATAAAAATTTGTCAAATAATAAATTTAGCAATTCGGAATATATTCCTTTCATTAGAAAAATTTATTATATAGATACAACTTGCGTGGACCAAACCGAGTAAATTATAGGAATTAATTGCAGCACTTAGTAATACTATTAGAATTCAGTAATCCACTACAAAACCTAATTATACAATTTTCATTAACATGAATCCGAGTATAATTTTCTGCTACCTAAAAATGTTTGGTCAATCGTGAGCATGGAACGAAGTGTATAATGACCTAATGAGGAGCTAGTTAACTGGGTCAAATATGATCAGTAGTGAAGGCAACATATGGTCTCATAGTTCTTAAGTGGATTCGAGTTACAATGAAGATCACTGAGCCCTGGTTAGGATTTTTTTTTAAACACTAGATCAGATCACTGAGCCCTGGTTAGGATTTTTTTAAACACTAGATACCATTGTTGACATCTAGGTTTATAAAGCAAATGAGAGCTCAATTTTCATTTATTGAGGATTACAGATTGAATTTTTTTATTTAATAAGTTAAACTTGTTATGAAAATGTCTGTGTGTATATAAGAGTTGGAAGTAGCCTTTAATTCTTTCACGCAATATATCAAACTTGAATAAATTTTCCCACAAACCCGTTATGGTAAATTTAGCACCAAAATATTTTAATTCCAAAAAATAATCAAATGCCTCCGAATTAAAATCAACTCTTTTGCATAAATCCCTCTAAGATTAATCGCATTACAAGCAGCCGTATTGGGAAAACAATCACCATTTCCATTATTAAGTCTATTAAAAAAAATTTATTGAAGCCTCCAATTAATTTCCTTAAAAAGAAATAACTACGGAATTAAAATATTTGGAATCTTGTTCATTAAAAACGCAAGTTTGGGGTTTAGGAGTTTGGAATTGAAGCTGTAATGAGTCTGGCTCCCTATACCTGTAAATGGGGCTATAACTTGGATTAAGTATTTTAAATAAGCTAGCTTGAGTGTTAGTTTTTTGTTTTTTTCACATGCTTTTTTATAATGTTGTTAAACATGGTCAAGTATAGTCGATTGATATGATATACAAGCCAATCAAAATTTATTTTAACTTTTTTAAAAAAAATAAAACAATGTTATTTTAATTAACTCAAGTCTTTTAAAAAATAAAACAATATTATTTTAATTAACTCAAGTTAATTCATTCAATTTGTTACCATAAATCCCATACCTTGAATAAATCATGGGTGAGACCGGGTTTCATAACTTCGCTTTTTATGCTTATACTTGGATGCCATGGAATCCTGTCGGCTTAGTTATCCAAAAGCAATCTTTTTGTGGGTTCCAAAACTAGTCTTTTGCAAAGCCCATGTGATTGGTTTTGAACATAACTTGATGGCTTGATTAAGCTTGTCTTTCACAGTCAGGGATTTGGATACATTGCACCATCTCTAAACCATTCTTTGCTTTGTCAAGAAGTGAGAAGAAAATGTTCGAGGAAGAAAATGGAAATGAGGCACAACTTTAACACCTCTATACAGAGAAAAAGAATATCTTCCTGTGCCTCCAAAAAAGCCATTATTTAATGTTACAAGCTCACGTATAAAAGATTGTGCAATCTTCTTCATTTAATCATCCTACACCTTGTTACCCTCTGAAACATGTCGTTGATTAATCGCCCTCGTGTTACAGTCAATGGAATCAGAAGAATGAGAACTTATCATTTCTTCTGGTGTCAAAATTGCCAAAGTATTTCAAGGTTCACCTCCATAAACCGGCTAGAAATCTTTTGTCCAAATTGCTATAGTGCAATGAATCATGAGCTTGATGTGTCAAGGCCAAGGTTTTTTGCTGATATAACTGGCTTAGAGTCCTCTCCAGGTGCACGGTTTGTGGTTTCGTTGGCGCAAATGCTTGATCCTCCTACAAGGGGGCAGGATGCTGATTTTGGTAGAAGAATCAGATGGGTACCTGGAAGTGCCAATGGACCTTGGATTACCCTCCAGTTTGTTGAACCTCCAAGCCTACAAAGGCCCACTATTGCTGCACCATCTCCTGCGGTTCCACCTAGTAATAATGCTATTAACAGAAGCAATGTTGACGATATTGGTAATGCTGAGAATGATCTGCTCACTCAAGATATGATTGATCATTCTGATCTGCCAGGACCGCCACCTGCACCAGTTTCAACAATTGAAGCATTGCCAATTGTGAAAATTACAGAGCAGCATTTGATGAACGATATGCGTTGTCCTGTATGTAAGGAGATATTTGAGGTTGGCGGTGACGTGATGGAGTTACCGTGCAAGCATTTGTACCATTCTGATTGTGTTGTTCCTTGGTTGAACTTGCATAACACTTGTCCTGTTTGCCGGTATGAGCTGCGTGACGAATCTGACAATGATCTTCCGGGAGAAAATGCTCAGTTTTTCGGCTTTGAAGAGGTGACAAACAGCATAAATTGGCTGAGGAATCGGTTCCATTCTCTACGGCCGATTCGTGCATTCTCTGATTGGACACAGCGATACCTTGATTTCTTGGACAGCAGACTTGCTGCTTCGAATAGAGGTCAGTTTGAAATTTCCTCCTTAGTTTCTTTCTTCTCCTTGTTTTTCTAATGAAATGTTATAAAGTAATATAAAATTATTTCTGAAATTTTATTTAATAGTATTAATTTGGAAGATTAATTAGTATCTAACGTTTTAAATAATTAAGTGCTGATATTTTCCTACAGCTGGATCATGGTGGCGTTCTTGGCTCATATTATAACCTGGAATTCCAATTTGAAGTTGTTCATATATAGTAGCCTCATGATTGAATCATTCCTTAGGCAGGTATGTCTATCTACCATTAATTTTTAAAGGTAGCAGAGATGAAAGATATTGAACCTTAACAGGTATGCCATACATATCTTTATTTTTCTACTTCGATGTCCATAAAAATGCCTCAATTTTCCTAACCCAACTTTTGTTTTGTGATTTAGCAGTTGCTAAAATGACTAAAGTTGCTAATCGGATTAGCTTCATATAAATGTTCTAATGTTTCTCTCTTCCTTTGGAAGTCGCATTTTCATACATGTTGAAAATAAGAGGGCTATGGTTATAGCTAGGTAAAGGAGGATCTTCATATATTTGACCTCATCACCTTACGAGAGGGATCAAGGTTGGGAGAATGAAGAGTATATGAGCGAGAGAAGTCTTGAGATGGGACTGTAAAAACAAGCATGTTGTCACTGTAATACCAATTGGTACAATCAATGGCACTAATGCTTTTTGGTTAAAATCTTCAGTTAAAAATTTCAGTTACACAGGATCTAATTTATTTAGAAACCCTGAATATATTATGGACTAATTAATTAGTTTGATCTCCCGTTTATGTTCTCAGTTTTTAATTGACTTCTTGTAATCTCTCTTCTCTTTCTGTTTAGCAAGCAATCTAAGCATTCCAACATAAATGGTCATTTCTTAAGGCCGGAATAACATACTTCATAGACAAAGTATAATAAGACAAGCATCCACAATCTTTGCTCTTACATCTTAGCTTTCGTATCATTCGATTCTGTCCCTTCCATCCATGTCACAAACTTGCCTTTTGAAATTTCAAGAGTTATTAGGCCTATAAAAATGGCTACAAAGTTTTTGTTCATAAACTTTTGCTCGTTGTTTTCACCAACACTCTCAACTATCACCTCTAATGAAATGGATTCATGGTGCAACAAAACCCCATACCTGAACCAAGAATTTAAAATAAGTCACAACTCTTGGCTGCCGAAGACCTTAGATCATTCAAAGCATACTTAGGAAGATCGTGGATCGATGCCGTACTCGCACAGTTTTTCTCTCAACTTATCTTGATTCTTTGGTGGATCCAGCAGGTTGGGTAGAGTTCGATGGTAATTTTGCTCTAAACACTTTGTATACAAGAACACCGGTCCTGGAGCTTCGACTAGTGGAGGAGGTAATGGCCTGGTTACCGGGTTGTAGCTAGTGAAGAAGAAGCATCAAAATTCACAGTCGCCAACTTCACGGGCGGCAGGCAAATCATGGTTTTTAACAGCTAATTATATGGTGTGCAATTTGCTGCCGGACTTTGATGCTATATATGTATATAAATTCCCTGCATTATTGTTTCACTGTATGTTCTTTAATCTGAAGAAAGTGTTGTAGCTTATTGCATCGACATCCAGGAGGGCAGCCATATTTGCCATATTTATGAGAGTGGATTTTATTTATCCCCTCTTTTGGATAGCAAAATGTAGCTTATGGCGCGCGAGGTTCTAACTCAATGGTGGGCGCGGCTTGTTCCTTTTTTTTGTATCTAGATTCGAATTTTATTGCGATTCGAATTTTATTGCGCATGCTTGTCACCTCCATAGCAAAATGTAGCTTATGGCGCGCGAGGTTGTAACTCAACGGTGGGCGCGGCTTGTTCTTCATTTTTGTATCTAGATTTGAATCTTATTGCGCATGTTTGTTACCTCCATGATGCCTTACCTGTTTACTGGGCTTGCAAGATGTTCAGTGGATCGTAGGAATTAGTCGTGGTGCGTGTAAGCTGACCCGGACGCCTCACATCAATAAAAAAAACAAAAAAAAAATATAGCTCGGTAAATGATATTTTTCAGGCGAACGGACGCTCATCACATTGCATTTAGAAGGATAGTGGACTTTTTATCATTTTTTTTTCCCTTCGAATGGAAAAATTATTATACAAATGAGACTAATATGAACTGCCTTCTGTTTTCTTTTGTTAAAAAAAAAAAAAA